>NC_057811.1:337660960-337934904 GCF_018294505.1 Triticum aestivum | reverse complement strand
GCGGGCGGCGTAGCCGGCCGGGACTCGGGCGGCGATCCCGTCTCCGGGGCGGAGACGACGGGGCGGCGGGGCTGGGCCGTCGGCTGGGCCTTTGGCCCAGTCGGCGCGCGGGCGGGGTTTTTTTTATAAGTTCCGCGCAAAAAATTACGTAGAAAAATAAATAAAAATCAGAAGAATATGAAATAAATTTTCCCCGTCTAGTTAGAAAATCTAGAATACGGTGAACATTTTTTTTAAATCAAAATAAATATTTTGAAAACATGCAATATTTTTAATGCACTAAAAATTGCAAATAAAATCCAAATAAATTCCAAATAATGATTTTAACATTTTTCCTCCAGTATTTCAATTGTTTTGGAGAAGTCATGTTTTCTCCTCTCGTATATTTTTAAAATAAAATATTTTTCCGGAGGGAAAATAATTAAAACCAAAATCCTCGTCTTATTATTTGATGAAAATCAAATTTGAAAATTCGAGAAAATCCCCAACTCTCTCCGAGGGTCCTTGAGTTGCTTAGGATTTATCGAGGATCTTTCAAAATGCAATAAAACATGATATGCAATGATGATCTATGTATAACATTCCAAATTGGAAATTTGGGATGTTACAAACCTACCCCCCTTAAGATGAATCTCGCCCTCAAGATTCGGGTTGGCTAGAAAACAGGTGAGAGTGGTCTTTCCGTAGATCTTCCTCTCGCTCCCAGGTGGCTTCATCCTTCGTGTGGTGACTCCACTGGACTTTGCAAAACTTGATAACCTTGCTGCGGGTAACTCGGCTGGCATACTCGAGAATCTTAACTGGTTTCTCCTCATAAGTCAAATCACTTTCCAACTGTATCGCTTCCAGTGGCACAGTATCTCTCAGCGGTATCTCAGCCATCTCTACGTGGCACTTCTTCAACTGCGAAACGTGAAATACATCATGTACTCCAGACAATCCTTCGGGCAATTCCAACTTGTATGCAACTTCTCCCATACGTTCCACAACTCTGTATGGTCCGATAAAACGGGGCGCTAACTTTCCCTTAACTCCGAAGCGCTTCACTCCTCGAAGGGGTGATACTCGAAGATACACTCTGTCTCCGACTTTGTGAACGGTCTCCTTTCGTTTAGAATCAACATAACTCTTCTGCCTGGACTGGGCTACTTTGAGCCTATCGCGAATCAACCTCACTTTCTGTTCAGACTCCTTAATCAAATCTGGTCCAAACAACTGACGGTCTCCAACTTCGTCCCATAACAACGGTGTTCTACACCTCCTTCCGTACAAGGCTTCGAAAGGGGCCATCTTCAAACTGGTTTGATAACTGTTGTTATAAGAAAACTCCGCATATGGCAAATTGTCGTCCCAACTAGATCCATAATCTAGTGCACATGCTCTCAACATGTCCTCCAAAATCTGGTTGACTCTCTCGGTCTGTCCATCTGTCTGCGAGTGAAATGCTGTACTAAATTCCAGCCTGGTTCCCAACGTTTCATGTAACTGCTTCCAAAACTTCGAGGTAAATTGGGTTCCTCTGTCTGATACAATGGTCCTCGGAACTCCATGCAAACATACGATCCTGGTCATGTATATCTTTGCCAATTTAGCACTGGTGTAAGTGGTCTTCACTGGAATGAAATGAGCCACTTTCGTCAAACGGTCGACTACAACCCATATCGAGTCATAGCCTGAACGAGTCTTGGGTAATCCCGTGATAAAATCCATGCCTATTTTATCCCACTTCCATTCGGGTATCGGCAATGGCTGTAGCAATCCTGCTGGCTTCTGATGCTCTGCCTTCACTCTCTGACATACATCACAAACTGCTACATACTCTGCAATATCCTTCTTCATTCCGGTCCACCAAAAAGTATTCTTCAAATCCAAATACATCTTGGTATTCCCTGGGTGAATCGAGTACGGTGGATCATGAGCTTCCTGCAAAATCAACTTCCTGATCTCCGGATCATTTGGCACATATACGCGGTCCTCGAACCATAAGGTATCGTGCTCATCCTCACGAAATCCCTTGGCTTTTCCTTTGCTCATCTTCTCCTTTATCTCTTCAATTTCCTTGTCTGTCTTCTGAGTTTCTCTGATCCTTTCCATCAAGGTAGACTGAATCTCCAATGTCGCTAAATAGCCTCTTGGGACTATCTCCAAACATAGCTCGCGTAGGTCCTCGGCTAACTCCTGAGGTAACTCTCCTGTCATGAGGGTGTTGACATGACTCTTGCGGCTCAATGCGTCTGCTACTACGTTAGCCTTTCCAGGGTGATAATGCAATCTCATATCATAATCCTTAATGAGCTCCAACCATCTCCTCTGTCTGAGATTTAACTCCTTCTGCGTGAAAATGTACTTCAAACTCTTGTGATCCGTGTACACCTCACAATGGTTTCCGATGAGAAAATGTCTCCATGTCTTCAATGCATGCACCACGGCTGCTAATTCCAAATCATGCGTAGCATAATTCTTCTCATGGGGTTTAAGTTGTCGTGAAGCATATGACACAACTCTTCCTTCCTGCATAAGCACTGCTCCAAGTCCTCGACGAGAAGCGTCGCAATAAACTTCATAATCCTTGCGTTGATCTGGCAGAATCAACACTGGTGATGTAACCAATCGTTTCTTCAACTCTTGGAAACTAGCTTCACATTCCTCAGTCCAATTGAATTTGGTGTCCTTCTTCAATAGCTCAGTCATGGGCTTAGCAATCCTTGAGAAATTCTCGATGAATCTCCGGTAGTATCCTGCAAGTACAAGGAAACTCCGGATTTCTCCAACTGTCGTGGGTGATTCCCAACTTGTCACTGTGTCAACCTTGGCAGGGTCTACTGCTATTCCTTCTCCAGAAATAACATGTCCAAGGAATCCAACTTCCTTCAACCAAAACTCACATTTGCTGAACTTGGCATATAACTGGTGTTCTCTGAGCTTCTCAAGTACCAATCGCAAATGCTCCTCATGCTCTTCTTCATCCTTGGAAAAGATTAAAATATCATCAATGAACACCATGACAAACTTATCCAAAAACTCCATAAACACTTTGTTCATCAGGTTCATGAAATAGGCAGGTGCGTTAGTCAGTCCAAATGACATAACGGTATACTCATACAATCCATATCTGGTGGTAAATGCCGTCTTGGGTATATCCTGCTCTCGAATCTTTAACTGATGGTATCCTGATCGTAGATCGATCTTGGAAAATACTTTAGCTCCTTGTAGGCGGTCAAACAAATCATTGATCATCGGCAGTGGGTACTTGTTTTTGATGGTCACTTCATTCAATCCTCGGTAATCAACAACCATCCTCAGCGATCCATCTTTCTTCTCCACTAGAAGTACTGGTGATCCCCAAGGTGACGAACTTGGGCGAATATATCCTTTATCCAGTAACTCCTTGATCTGCTTCTTAATTTCCTCCAAATCCTTTGCGGGCATCCTGTACGGTCTCTTAGATATTGGCCCTGTGCCTGGCAAAAGTTCAATCAAGAACTCAATGTCTCTATCCGGTGGCATGCCTGGCAACTCTTCTGGAAATACATCCGGATAATCTTTCACCACTGGTACTTCCTTCTGTACAACTCCTGATAAGGAATTTACTTGAGTCCTCTTCGGCATATGTCGAGATACATACTTGATCCTTTTTCCTTCCGGGGTGGTAAGCAAAATCGTCTTGCTGGCACAATCGATGTTTCCTCCATACAACGATAGCCAATCCATTCCCGAAATCACATCCAAACCTTGCGATTCCAAAACAATGAGGTCTGAGGGGAAAACATGCCTACCAATGGCCAATGGTATCTGAAAACATCCTTGGGTGGCCATATACTCTGCTCCTGGCGAGGTTACTAACATAGGGTTTCTGAGAACTTTGGTGGACATCTTAAACTTATTCACGAATCCCCTTGATATGTATGAATGCGATGCACCAGTATCGAAAAGAACGGTTGCAGTAAATGACTTAACCAAAAACTTACCTATTACTGCATCACGCTGAGCTTCAACCTCCTCCACGCTCACGTGGTTCACGTGTCCTTTGTTGAACGGGTTCGGCTTCTTCCCAGAGCTTCCATTGCCATTTCCATTTTGGGCTTCAGGACATTCATTGGCATAATGTCCATTCTTCTGGCACTTAAAGCAAGTGACTTGGCTCAGGTCCCTCTTGGCTGGGGTAGATGGGTTGGTGTGGTTCTGTCCGTTGCTTCCTCCATTCCCATTACCATTCTTGGAGCCATTATGGTTGTGCGAACTACCTCCTTCATGGGTATGCTGAAACTGTCCTCCCGGCTTCGGGGTAAAACGGGGCTTCTGCTGAGCTCCTGAATTATACTTCCCTTGTCCATACTTCCTCTTACGGTTTTCAATCTGCTGTTGCTTCCCTTCAATCATGAGAGCTCTATCTACCAACTCCTGGTAGTTGTTGAAGGTTGCTACCATCAACTGCATACTCAGTTCATCATTCAGTCCTTCCAAAAACATCTCCTGCTTGGCAGCATCTGTAGCAACGTCATCTGGTGCATATCGTGCTAACTTACTGAATTCCTCCACATACTGGCCTACGGTGCGTCCTCCTTGGCGTAGGTTACGAAACTCACGCTTCTTCATAGCCATAGCTCCTGCTGAAACATGAGTTGTACGGAAAGCTTGCTGAAACTGGTCCCATGTGACAGTGTTAATAGGGTGCGTGGCTGTATAATTCTCCCACCATGATGTTGCGGGTCCATCAAGCTGATGTGCGGCAAAACGCACTCTTTCTACATCTGTGCATCCTGCAGTGGTCAACTCCCTTCCAACTTTGCGGAGCCAATCATCTGCAACAATCGGCTCGGTGCTACTGGAAAACACCTGTGGGTTTAGCCTCAGGAAACAGGCTAAGTGATCAACATGTGGTGGTGGCGGTGGGTTGTTGTTGTTGTTGTTGCCTTGGTTCTGAACTAACACTTGCATCAGGGCATTCTGTTGCTGAATCAACTGGGTGATCTCTGGCGGGAAAACAAATCCGGTGTCGCGTCTCGGAGGCATCTGATAGGTTTAGAAAAGATGAGAGTTAAGAATAGAATGAGGTCTAGAGAGAAAACACTACCCATATGCTCATGAGACAAATTCAATCAATATCACTCAATCAATTCAAACAAGGCAAAACAATCGATCTAACTAGCGTTACAAAGTGCTTGAACTATACTATTAAATGGGGAAAAACTACTACTGATATGGTGGTCTACTAGAAATTCTGATCCATTGAAGACTCCATGATGTCTGCTCCAGCTTCATCAACCCAGTCGTCTTCACTTGGTTCCGAGTCGGTGTCGTCGATGATGATGTAGTTATCCGAACAAGTGCATTCGTCGACTTCTGCTTTTGGCACTGGATTTCCCACGAATGCTCCAATCTTCTTCTCCAGGTCGTCAATCTTCCCTACTAGTGCGTTGATTTCCTCCAAATAATCTTCGCGTGTAGCCTTGAGTTCTTCTTGGAGTTCCTTGATCTTCGTTAATGCCTTCTTCAGTTCTTCCTTGTCCGTGCACATCTGATTCTCCTGGCGTCGAATATGTTGGTTTTGCTCCTGGATGAAAGCTGCAATTGATCCATCCTTCTTGGTTCTGATCATCTCCCATTGCGCGTCTCGACGTCCACAAATCT
This sequence comes from Triticum aestivum, assembly GCF_018294505.1. Classification (NCBI taxonomy): domain Eukaryota; kingdom Viridiplantae; phylum Streptophyta; class Magnoliopsida; order Poales; family Poaceae; genus Triticum; species Triticum aestivum. The sequence continues at coordinate 337,929,273 of NC_057811.1, read as the reverse complement.
GATAAATTGTATCCTTAAGCTCCTGGTGGTAGACTTCTCCGATGCGTCCCATGGCGATGTGTGCGGCCATGCTCTTCCCTAAACTCCAAGTTGGTGCTTCGAAAACCAATCTCATGGGTTCGGTAATTGGCACAAACGTCCTTCCTGGGATGATAACTTGAATCTTCCAGCTCTCCTTTTCAGGTAATGTGGCGTTGTAGGTTCAGGTGATGCTTGGTATTCCTATGTTCAAGTACTTGGTGACTTCCTTCAAATGTCGACCAAACGACGTGTCTTCATCTGGTTGCATGAACTTGCTCCTTGCATTCGCCATTCCTAAAAGAGTAGAAAGTGGAGAGGGGTCAGAAATAAGAAGAGAGAAGCTTTCTAGGGCTTAAGCTTAGTGGTCGTGTCCTACAGTCAGCGTGTGCTCTGATACCAACTTTGTAGCGACCAGACCTCAAATGGTCTGTGCTGTTGTGCACCAGTGTCATCCCTGGATCAGTAATGCTGACACGCACAGTACAGATGGAGGATTTATAACAGAGTAGCAATCACACACTTATTACATCGATATCTCCAAAGAGATTAAGTATGTTAAACATGGCTTAAGGCCATCTAAAACGATAACAGCGGCATCACTGAGTATAAGACCACGACCTAAGGCTCCTTACTCGTCGTCTGAAAAGTCTGCAACATGAAACGTTGCAGCCCGAAAACGGGTCAGCACATAGAATATGCTGGCAATGTAACACATAGAGAGCAATGAACAATAGTAAGGCTATACTACATGCATATATGGCTGGTGGAAAGCTCTATGGTTACAGTTTTGCGAAAAGCCAATTTTATCCTACTTCAAAGGAATAAATTTTATTTAACTATCATGGTGGTTGTGAAACATTGAGATGGTTGACAGCATCTCAATCCCAATTAAAAAGTCATCAATAACCCAACAAAATTATTTAGAAGTAACATAGTGACGAGATTCACATGATAATCCAAGTACTAGATACTCAAGTTGTCCATAACCGGGGACACGGCTAACCATGATTAGATTGTACACTCTGCAGAGGTTTGCTCACTTTTCCCCACAAGACTTGATCTCCTCCGTTGGATTACTCGCACTACATGGTGTTTGAGTAACGGATGACCAAGACACAGTCTTTCAGAAGTGTTTGCACCTTACGTATGGGTAGACAGTTACACCTACTTTCCCCTACATCTGCTAGTCTACCACTGTAAGAGTTCACACAACTTAGTCAACTATGCTAGAGCCCATAATAGCTTGCGGCTGCACACGGAAGTTTCTAGCATGAATAATCTCATGATCCCTTTGAACCTGGGTGGCGGTCCAAAAGAAAAACAGGCAATCCTGGAATACCCAGGTACCTCAATCCACCCAGATGTGAGTTTAAGTTGCCACCTTAAGTAAACCATTAATTAACAATCTCACATCTGTCATGAATTTCACTCAAACCCAATCCACGTCTACAAGCATAGCATGGCAATAATTAAAAGCAACGTAGAAGTAACTCCCAAGGGTTTGATAAGAAAACAGGTAATAGGTTCTACCTCAACTACTTCCCAATACCCACAATTTAATTAGATCCTAATCATGCAAGTGTTTGAGGAAAACAGATCTAATGCAATAAAAACTGGGTATGAACGGGATATGATCAAAGTGTTACTTGCCTTGCTGATGATCCGCAAAACCTAGCGATTCGAAGTAACAAGCGGCACACTCCGGATACTCTATCGCAAACAAACAAGCATACAATCAGTACTCATTTAATGCACAGGTAAAACTCGAATGAAAGATCCAACCAGAAAGTCCAACTTAAGAACTCCGGTTTGCAAAAAGAATCAACTCGAAAGAAGCAACGAAAGTCAAACAGCGAAAGAAAGAAACTTCGTTTACTAATCTGGATCTAGGTCAAATTTTACTGTAGCAAAAACTTGTTTGAGTAGGTTAAACGGAAAGAGAATTTCGAGACGAAACTCTAGGCGCTTGAATCGCCTGATTTCGATAAACGAGCGAGAAGTTAAACAGAATCGAAGATTCGATCAGAAATCGAGTCTGAGAAAAAAACGAGAAAATCCGACGAAAAAGAAAAACGGACGAACGGTTGAATAACGGACATTCGTTAACAGAGAAAAACCGACGAACGCGTTCGTTAAAACGAACGGTTCGGTGAACGCTCGCAAAATAATAAAACCGAAAAAAAACCGATCTAGGGTTTTATTTTAAAAAACGAATGCTTTTTTTTTAAAACGAAAACCGGCAAGGTCAACGGGCGGCGGCAGTACCTCGTCGGGCACCGGCGAGGGGCTCTGGCGGGGCGGCGAGCTCGGGCGGCGGGGTGCGGGGCTCGGCGAGGGGCGGGCGAGGCGGGGGCGGCGGCTCCCGGCGGCGGCGGCGAGGCGTGTTGCGGGCGGCGGCGGGGCTCGGCGGTGAGGGCTCCGGCGGCGGCAGTGGTGAGAGAAAGAGAGGGGGGTATTTAAGGAGGGGGGGTCCGGTGCCTTGGTGAGGGGGCAAGGGCGGCGGGCGGCGTAGCCGGCCGGGACTCGGGCGGCGATCCCGTCTCCGGGGCGGAGACGACGGGGCGTCGGGGCTGGGCCGTCGGCTGGGCCTTTGGCCCAGTCGGCGCGCGGGAGGTTTTTTTTTAAGTTCCGCGGAAAAAATTATGTAGAAAAATAAATAAATATCAGAAGAATATGAAATAAATTTTCCCCATCTAGTTAGAAAATCTAGAATAGGGTGAACATTGTTTTTAAATCAAAATAAATATTTTGAAAACATGCAATATTTTTAATGCACTAAAAATTGCAAATAAAATCCAAATAAATTCCAAATAATGATTTTAACATTTTTCCTCCAGTATTTCAATTGTTTTGGAGAAGTCATGTTTTCTCCTCTTGTATATTTTTAAAATGAAATATTTTTCCGGAGGGAAAATAATTAAAACCAAAATCCTCGTCTTATTATTTGATGAAAATCAAATTTGAAAATTCGAGAAAATCCCCAACTCTCTCCGAGGGTCCTTGAGTTGCTTAGGATTTATCGAGGATTTGTCAAAATGCAATAAAACATGATATGCAATGATGATCTATGTATAACATTCCAAATTGGAAATTTGGGATGTTACATGGGCGCCTCCCTCCTCCCCTGCTACACCTCTCCTTCTCGCAGAAGCTCGGCGAAGCCCTGCCGAGACCCGCTACATCCACCACCACGCGGTCGTGCTGCTGGATCTCCATCAACCTCTCCTTCCCCCTTGCTGGATCAAGAAGGAGGAGACGTCGCTGCACCGTACGTGTGTTGAACGCGGAGGTGCCGTCCGTTCGGCACTCGGTCATCGGTGATTTGGATCACGGCGAGTACGACTCCATCATCCACGTTCATTGGAACGCTTCCGCTCGCGATCTATAAGGGTATGTAGATGCACTCCTTTCCCCTCGTTGCTAGTATACTCCATAGATGCATCTTGGTGAGCGTAGGAAAATTTTAAAATTATGCTACGATTCCCAACATGAGCAAGGCGCAGTATGTACCAAGCAATAGTCATTGAAGACATACTGATACATATACGGAGCCAATTGCACGTTGTTAGTATGAGTTTGGACGAGAGAAACATCATAGACATACTAGGCGGCACGCATGCACGCAATGGAGGGATACAACAATGGGACATAGCAAAGGCTACATCAACATCGGAGAAAACCTCTGGAGCGAGGGATATGCAAGTGCCGACGCAGGGTGCCCTTGATAAAAGGATCCTGCGGTCGATGAATATTGTGAAGTATATCTTGGCCCTCAATTCGAGAAAGGGGAAACACAAGCCTTCGGGTGGATGTGATCAAGAGAACCTAATGTTAGAGTTAGCAAATCATTTAACCCGAATAGAGGAGAGATCATAGTCCCAGAGTATAGATGAGGAGTAAAAGATCCTAATACCACCCAATGGCGACGTGGGCCCGTAAGCCACACAACCATGTTAGTAAAACAGTTTTTCAAAGACTAGACTCAACTTCGGCCAAGGAGTTGGAAAAGGGGATCCTAGAGGCAGTCGGCTCTAATACCAACTTGTGATGCCCCCGATTAAACCGTACACTAATCATACACGCAAATGTGTACGATCAAGATCAGGGACTCACGGGAAGATATCACAACACAACTCTAGACACAAATCAAAATAATACAAGCTTTATATTACAAGCCAGGGGACTCGAGGGCTCGAATACAAGCTCGATACACAAGAGCCAGCGGAAGCAACAATATCTAAGTACAGACATAAGTTGAACAAGACTGCCTTAAGAAGGCTAGCACAAAAGCAACAACGATCGGAGAGGCAAGGCCTCCTGCCTGGGACCTCCTAACTACTCCTGGTCATCGGCGGTCTCCACGTAGTAGTAGGCATCCTCTAGGTAGTAGTAGTAGTAGTCGACTGGGGTGGCATCTGGCTCCTGGGATCCACCATCTGGTTGCAACAACCAGAAAGAAGAAAGAAGGGGGGAAAGGGGGAGCAAAGCAACCGTGAGTACTCATCCAAAGTACTCGGAAGCATCAGATCTATACTAAGTATGCATTGGTATCAAAGGAAGGGTTGTATCTGTGGACTGAACTGCAGAATGCCAGAATAGAGGGGAAGGCCTAGCCTATCGAAGACTAGCATCTTCAAGCAGCTCCAAGCATCTTGCAGCATGTAGAAGAGAGCAGTTTATTTAACAAGCATGTTGTAACATTAACGCCTAGAGATCCTTCCTCGACTCCCTGCGAGAAAGCAATCTCGGAGCCACATATCCATCACAAGTATCCATTTCTAGTTATATAAGATCAGGATACAAGTCTGAACGTCCATTACCGAGGATACGGTATTCGAATATATATCTTCCCTGCAGGGGTGCACCACGTTACCCAACACGCTCGATCACTCTGGCCGGACACACCATTCTTGGGTCAATGCCCGGCCTCGGAAGATCAACACGTCGTAGCCCTACCTAGGCTCAGCAGAGAGGTTGCCGCCGGTCTACATCCTAAGCACTCCGGGGTTTGGGCCCATCGCCCGTTGCACTCCGGGTCGTTGCGAGCAGGGCGGACTAGGATCCACCACTACAGGATGGTGCCGGCCCAGCTGTGCTGCAATGCTGAACTGGACGTCTGACAAAGCTTCGGCTGATACCACGACGTCGAGACCCATAACTATTCTCGCGTGGTGTTTAGTGCGTATAGGCCAAAGGCCAATTCAGAACAAACACCCAAACCTGTTAGTGCATTAACAATTAAAGTAGTGACGGTTGTCGGGACAAGTCCGGAGCTATCACCCCTCCTAGGTGATACCGCGAAACAGCCAGCCGCCATCGTCACATCGCACGGGTGCTCTCCGGGCCCGCCTGGCTTTCACAATGGTCTCAAGTAAAGTCAAGGTAACTGTGTGTCCATGCATCAAGGGGAAAACCCGAGGAATCACCCCCGGTGGATTCCACTCAATGTAATCATCAAGGTGAACGTAAGAGGGACCACCCTCGAGGTTCACACTTGAGGTGTTGCACGTCAGAGCCGTATCGGAATGGTGAAGGAGGAAATCACCCTCATTGACCACGACCAAATAGCTACATTACGGAGATCTCATCAGGAGTGATGTATGAGGTTCCACCCTCGGCACTCGATGGTAACTCTGCAGAGTCGAGCAACCAAAAGGGGCGTGATGTGATGTGAGGTGTCGGGCTCTGGTCGTCGATCACGTTGATCAAGTCGTCGATGATGAAGCAGGGGAAACAAGGACAAGGTGGTGGTCACTGATGGATTTCTAACCAACCTATACTAAGGAGTTTAGGATAAGCAGGTAGGTAACAATAGCATGTACAAAAGCAGGCTATGCATCAGAATAGGAGCAATCAATTACAGTAGCAAAATGTAATTCAAGCATGAGAGAATGGAATGGGCGATATCGGGATGATCAAAGGGGGGGCTTGCCTTGAAGCTCCGCTGAAAGGGAAGAAGGTTCGTCGTCGACGTAGTCGATCATAGGGACATCAATAGCGGTCTCAGGGTCTATCGAAGAGAAGAAGAGGGGGAAAAACAATAAATACAGAGCAAACAGATGCATGACAGGCAATAAGCAGCACTAGGGGTGCTCTAACGTAGTACTACGCGATACTGGCGAAGGGGAATAACATCCGGGAAAGTTTTCCCGAAGTTTGGCTTTTTCGGTCAGATGAAACGGAGGGGGATAGTTCCATGTTCGCTATGTTAGGGGCACGTGACAGATGAACGGAGAGCATATTCCAATTCATCTCGTCATTCTGAGCAACTTTCATGTATAAAACTTTTTCATCCGAGTTACGGATTAATTTCTATGATTTTTCGAAGTTTAAAACAATTTCTAGATTTATTATTATTTCGAAATTAAAGACTAAATGCTAGGTGCACCCAGCTCTGCGTACACAGAAGTGTACCAGAGGCTGATAGGTGGGCCAGGGGTCCCAGTTGACCAGTCAACGTTTGACTGGTCAACACGGGGTGGGCGTCATTGACTGTGTCTAGTTAACTAATTCAGTTTCAACTAATCCAGTGATTAGGCTAATTAATCTTGAGTTAATGAAGGTAATTAAATTTTTAATTAATTAATTAACTAATTTATTTATTATTTATTTTTATATCTTTTGTTATGACAAGGGCGTGGGGCCCCTGGGCAGTGGCCCAGAGCCACCGGGCGGTTATCGGGCGCGGGTGCCCGTCGGGGCTTAACCCGGTAGCAGGGGACGGAGCCCCGGGGCGCCGGACCTGGGCGCCGGCCGGCCGGGGGCCGCGGCGGGACGCACGTGGGCGTCGAGGGGGGAGGCGTCGGGGCGGCAAGCAGCAGGCGGGGGCGGAGCGGCGAGCTGCGGGCGTAAGCGGGTGCGGCGGCCAGGGGTACGGCCAGGCAAGGTCGCGCGCATGGGAGAGGAGGTCTATGGATCACAGGCGGGGCGTCGCGCGCGGTGAGAAGCTGGTCGCAGTTCGAGCGGGCGATCGGGAGGGTGCGGCCGCATGGTGGTCTCCGGCGGCAGCAAGGGGCGAGGCCGCGGGGAAGCAGTTGCGGACGCGAGGACGAGCAACAGCGCTGCGGGCGGCGCAGAGCAGGCTGCAGCGGCGAGCTTGTGCGAGCAGAGGCGGATGCGGGCATGGTCAGCACGGGGGAAGGGGCCTAGGCAGCAGTGGTTGCAGGCGGCGAAGGCGGGCGAGGGCGCTACAGGTGGTTCGGGCGGCTGCGGGACGGGGCCAAGCACCGACGGGCGCGGCCGAAGTGACCAAGGAAGTGTGGCGCAGGCGCGACCGCGGGCTATTGAGCGCGAGCCTTCGGGCATGGCGACTTTGATGAGAACGGGCAGCTACGGCGTCAATTCAAAGGGGAAAAGCAGAGGGGAAAAGCGCGGGGCTTACACAAAAGCTCGAGGAGGCTCGGCGTGGGCTCGGAGTAGCAGAAGACGACGGAACCGACGAAGATGCGCCGGTGGTGGAGATCGATGGCGAGCACTTGCATCAGTGACGGAGAAGAAGAGCTTGCGGGCGGCGATGTTGCGGCTTCCCACGCCAATCCAACAAGTGCGGTCGAGGTGGTAGACGATGACGGAGCTCCCGGACATATCCTCGCGGTGCGAGAAGGACGAGGAGCGAGCGAGCAAGGTCGGCCATGGCGATGGATGTTTCGGGCGCCGCTGAAATCGAGAGAGGGCGGGAGAGGGGTAAAGTGAGGCGGTCTAGGGTTTCAAGGGGTCGAGGGGCGCCCTTATACTCCACGGGGGCCGGGGGATGGCCGGCGTGTGGCCAGAGCGCCACGGATGCTTGCCACGATCCCCCCGCCTCCCTGTAGCAGGAAGGAGATGAGTGGGGAAGTGGGCTCGGCCTTCCCCAGCTCACATGGGCCATCTCTTTTATTTCTAATTTGGTTTTCTTTTGTTTTATTTTTCTCTTTTTGCTTTTCTGTAATAAGTTTAGCTACTGATTTGTATTTATTGGAGTGACCAACTGAATTTAGTTGAATGTTAAACTTAACACATAAATCAGGCACGACATTGTAGGGTTGCATAAAAAGTTTAAGAGCCAAAGGAATTGTTCAAGCATTTTTAGAAATTGAAAAGGCCAATTTTAAATGGTGCTGCACCACAAATTAATTCCCAGGGGCATTTCGGGAATTCAAAAGAGCTTGGTTCCAACATGACAAATATCCAGGGATTATTTGCCACACTTAGAACATTTTAGTTTGCATGCTTGAGAAATTTGAATTTTGGACTTTAGTTTAAACTTGAATTTGAATTAAGATCTCGATCAAGCGAGGATTAGCAACAGTAATGTGATGACAAGGCACCATTAGCAGAGAATTACTGTAGCTTAATTATCCAGGCGTCACACTTAGAGCCAGCATGGTGGCCACAATCTCCTTCATGAATCTCGCGCAGAATCTCACAGCCTTCTTCAGGTGAAACACAACGTTAAAATGCCCCTGTGATACTGCGATGATGTAGCTCCCCGTTGACAATAGTCATTGACTTGGACCGCCGGGTTATTTGCCTGGCCAAAGTTTCATCCTCGGTTAACTCGCCCCGGGTCATATAAGCCAAATATGGAACTGTCCAATCAGGAATTACATGAAGAGCCGCCACCAACTGAGCTTCCGGGTCAGGAATAGCCAAATCCTCCTCTGTAGGTAACTTGACCGACGGGTTATGCAAAACGTCAAGAAAAACATTAGGCGGCACCGGTTTATGTTGAGAACCCAACCGGCTTAAGGCATCAGCCGCTTCATTTTTCCTCCAATCAACATGCTCAACTTGATAACCCTTGAAGTGACCAGCAATAACGTCCACCTCCCGTCGATAAGCCGCCATGAGTGGATCCTTAGAATCCCAAGTACCAGAGACTTGTTGAGCCACCAAATCTGAGTCACCAAAGCACCTTACCCGGCTTAGATTCATCTCCTTAGCCATCCGAAGACCGTGGAGCAAGGCCTCATATTCAGTTGCATTGTTAGTGCAAGGGAACATCAAACGGAGAACATAACAAAATTTATCACCTCGAGGGGAAGCGAGCACAACTCCAGCCCCCGAGCCCTCCATTTGCCTGGACCCATCAAAGTGAATAGTCCAATACTTGTTATCTGGCTTTTCCTCAGGCATCTGCAGCTCTGTCCAATCATTGATGAAATCCACCAGTGCCTGAGACTTGATGGCCGTGCGAGGCATATATTTCAAACCATGAGGATCAAGCTGAATGGCCCACTTGGCTATCCGACCTGTGGCTTCTCTGTTCTAAATAATATCCCCTAAAGGAGCAAAACTAACTACAATGATGGGATGACCCAAAAAATATTGCTTAAGCTTCCGACTGGCCATGAACACCCCATATACAAGTTTCTGCCAGTGCGGATATCTCTACTTGGACTCAATAAGCACCTCGCTGATGTAGTAAACCAGCCTTTGAACCGGATATTCCATGCCTGCCTCCTTCCGTTCCACCACAATAGCCACGCTGACAGCCCGGGCATTGGCAGCCACATACAACAAGAATGGCTCTTTATCAACAGGAGCAGCCAGAACAGGTGGCTCAGCCAGCTGCTTCTTCAAGTCCTCAAACGCTACATTAGCGGCATCACTCCAAACAAAATTATCCGTCTTTTTCATCATCTGATACAGAGGTATAGCCTTCTCTCCCAACCGGCTTATGAACCGGCTTAACACCGCAATACGACCCGCCAGACGTTGCACATCATTGACACACGCCGGTTTAGCCAGAGAAGTGATGACTTTGATCTTCTCCGGATTAGCTTCAATGCCCCTGTTAGACACCAGAAAGCCCAAGAGCTTGCCTGCCGGCACACCAAGAACACACTTGGCCGGGTTAAGCATCATCTTATAAACCCGGAGATTATCAAAGGTTTCCTTCAAATCGTCTATCAATGTTTCCTTGTTTCTGGATTTCACCACAATATCATCCACATAAGCATGAACATTGCGCCCAATCTGATTATGAAGGCAATTCTGCACACATCACTGATAAGTCGCCTGGGCAATCTTGAGCCCAAAAGGCATAGACACATAGGAGAAGGCTCCAAAGGGAGTTATGAAAGTTGTCTTCTCCTGGTCCTTAACTGCCATCTTGATCTGATGATAACCAGAATAAGCATCCAAAAAACTCAAACACTCACAACCCGCCGTAGCATCAATAATCTGATCAATACGAGGGAGAGCAAAAGGATCAGCAGGACAAGCCTAGTTTAAATCCGTGTAGTCCACACACATACGCCAAGTGCCGTTCTTCTTAAGTACCAGCACCGGGTTAGCCAACCACTCAGGATGAAACACCTCAATAATAAAACCAGCCACCATTAGTCGGGCTACCTCTTCACCAATGGCCTTATGCCTCTCTTCGTTGAAGCGACGAAGAAACTGCTTGACCGGTTTAAACTTGGGATCAATATTAAGAGTGTGCTCAGCGAGTTCTCTCGATACACTTGGCATGTCAGAAGGTTTTCATGCAAAGATGTCCCAGTTCTCATGGATGAACTCGATGAGCGCGCTTTCCTATTTTGGATCCAGATTAGCACTGATGCTGAACTGCTTGGATGAATCGCCGGGAACAAAATCAACCAGCTTGGTATCATCTGCCGATTTAAACTTCAAGACCGGATCATGCTCTGTAGTTGGTTTTTTCAAAGATGTCATATTCGCCGGATCAACATTGTCCTTATAAAATTTTAACTCCTCCGTTGCACAAACCGACTCATCATAAGCCGCATCATCTTCTTCGCATTCCAAAGCTATCTTTCGGCTCCCATGCACTGTGATGGTCCCCTTGTAACCCGGCATCTTGAGCTGCAGATAAACATAACAAGGCCGCGCCATGAACTTGGCATAAGCCGGCCGTCCAACAGAGAGTGATACGGGCTGTGAATCTTGACTACTTCAAAGGTTAATGTCTCTGACCTAGAGTCATGATCATCTCCAAAAGCAACTTCTAGAGCTATCTTACCAACTGGGTACGCCGACTTACCAGGCACCACGCCATGGAAAACAGTGTTCGACGGTTTAAGATTTTTATCCATCAACCCCATGCGACGGAAAGTTTCATAATAAAGGGCATTGATGCTGCTCCCTCCGTCCATGAGTACCTTGGTAAACTTATACCCTCCGACCTGAGGTGCGGCCACCAATGGCAGGTGACCCGGATTATCAACCCGGGGCGGGTGATCTTCCCGACTCCACACAATGGGCTGCTCAGACCAGCGCAAGTAACGGGGAACTGCCGGTTCCACAGCGTCCACCGCCCTCTTATGAAGCTTCTGATCCCGTTTGCATAAACTTGTGGTGAAGACGTGGTACTGATTCAACTGCTTTGGGTTACTCTGATACCCAGATTGCTGCTGTTGATTCCCCTGACCTGACTGTTGATGGTAGCCACCCTGATTGCCTTGATTTCCTTGATTACCTTGGAACCCAGAGCTAGAACCGCCACCGCCATAACCCGGTCCATGAGAGCCAGATCCTGAGCCACCACCCCGCCCATGATTTTCTTGAAAAAGATTGGAATTTTTGTACTCCTTCATAATGAAGCAATCCTTCCAGAGGTGGTCAGACGGCCTTTCTCGTGTACCATGCCTTGGGCAAGGCTGATTCAGCATCTGCTCAAGATTAAAGCCTGATCCTCCGGTCCGTGGGGGCGGTTTACCTTTACGATGCTGGCCATTATTCTGTGTGTTGGTGTTAGCCACAAAGTCCAAACTATTATCAGCTTTGCGCTTACCGTTGCCTCCCTGATTTGCCGGGTTATGCTGCTGCCCTCTGGTGCTGCTGCTCTTCTTTCCCTTTCCCGGCTTCTCATCATCAGACTCGGGGTCCTTGGTACCATCAGAGTCAGCGTACTTAACCAGAGCCGCCATGAGTGTCCCCATGTCGTTGCGGGCGTTTGAGCCGTCCCAATTTCTGCTTCAGGGGCATGAAACGACAATTGCTTTCCAACATTAAGACTGCTGAATTGGCATTGATGCGATTCGACGAGTGCAGGATTGTCGAGACCCGGCGTACCCAATGAGTTGTCGACTCACCTTCTTCTTGGACACAGGAGGCTAAATCCACAATTAACATGGGCTGCTTGCATGTATCCTTGAAATTCTGGATAAATCGGGCTTTTAACTCGGCCCATGACCCGATGGAGTTGGCAGGGAGCCCCTTCAACCAAGTGCGGGCCGTTTCCTCCAACATCAGGGGGAAATATTTAGCACACGCAGCATCGCTAACATCTAGCAATTCCATGGCCATCTCATAACTCTCAACCCATGCTTCAGGAGGTAAATCGACTGTATAGTTAGGCACCTTGCGAGGACCCTTGAAATCCTTGGGCAGACGCTCATTACGTAGAGCCGGCACTAAACATGGCACGCCCAAATTCCTGAAGGTTACACCTGGCTCCACCGAAGTTGTCAGATGAACCGGATAAGGTTGACGGGCCGCATACTGCGCCGCTAGTTCGGCCTATCGACGTGCTCTACCTTGATCCACTACGTTCTGAGCATCAGCGCCACCGCCCGCCGGGTTATGGCCACGAGGCGGGTTATGGTTCCGTCCACTGCTCGACACAGCCGGCTCATCGATATGCCTGCTGTAACTCCGGCTCGGGCGAGGGGTGGAATGAATCCTTTCACGACTGTAAGAATAAGCCTGCTACTGAACCAGTGTTGTCTGAAGGAGCTCTCTAGCCCTCCATATCTCAACCGCCGTCAGAGACTCGCCTTCAACCGGGAGAGCCGCCAATCGTGACGCTGCAGCGATCATGTTATCCAAAGGGTTAGAGTAATGACCCGGTGGCGTCGGCACGTGCTGCGGCGGGTTATTGTTCTGACTAGGCGAGTCCGTCATGCGCGGCTGAACCGGCGTACCCGTCCCACGTGCTTCAACCTGGTTTACCACTAGCGGGTTACTGGTTCCGGCTCCTGGCGTGTTAAAGAGATTTCTTGCCTCGTAAACCGGGGGCAGACGAGTCTGATGCCTCCTCCTCATGACTTCGTTTGAAGCGTTCTGATATAGCATGAGCCGGTAAGACTCCGACTGAATCTGCTGTGCCTGAGCATCCAAAGCAGCCCGCTCCTCAGCCATCCTAGCGTTTTCTGCATTTAGCTCCTCCTTGGCCTGTGCTATCTCATCACGCAACTTTGCGACCGCCGCATTATGCTGATCCTGATCCGCCGGGTTAACCACTGCTGTTAACAATGTTGTCAGATTATCCAGCAAGTCAGTTAAGACCTGAGTCGGCGGGCGCACAGAGCCTCCTGCTCCGGCAGCCGTTGCCGCTGCTGACCCGGAAATCATCTCTGTTGCAGTCGACGAGTGCTGCACGGGCTGCGTACCGGCCATGAAGATTGCAACCCGGTTCGGCGGCTCGCAGGGGTCCGGAATACTGTCGCCATCGGAACAGCCCCCAAGCCGGCCATCTTGCAGTTGATACAATGACTCGGTCTCACCGGTGGACGACTCACCATCAGAGTAAACAACCGTCTCACCACCAGATGCCGATCTATTCTCAGATTCCGCTCCATGGATGAATCCCACGAAAGCACGATTCATGGCGGGCCAAACCCGGGCGGGTCTCGCACGTTGAGCCGTCTCGATGATGTCGGTGCAGATGTCCGGCTCAGGGCCCGGTTCGCCGATCTTGCCGATGAAGACGTGAATTCCGCCGAAGGGGACCCGGTACCCGTACTCAATTGAGCTGGCCTCGGGGCCCCAGCCTGCGTCGTCGATGTAGAGCTTGCCGCGACGACTCTTGGTCATCCGGCCCATGGCATATCCCTTGATCCCTTCGAAGTTGCCCTCTAAGAACTTGAAACCATCGTGCTATAGCCCCACGGTGGGCGCCGACTGTCGTGGGGTTGTCACGGCAGATGTCCTAGTGCAAGGACTTAGTCGTGGAGCCATCACAACGAGATTAGTTTAAAGGGGTTAAACGGGACAAAGGACACGAGGAGTTTATACTGGTTCGGCCCCTTGCGGTGAAGGTAAAGGTCTAATCCAGTTTGAGGTGGTATTGCTAGGGTTTCGATGACCAGGGAGCAAATACGCTTGCCTGGCTCTCGAGTTGTTGTTTCTTGTCCCTAAACCGCCGCCGGGTCGTCCCTTTATATACACAGGTTGACGCCCCACGGTTCACAGAATCCCGGCCGGCTCATAAACGTGTCCGGCTCGGTATCTACTCTTTCCTATCTTACAATACAAGTCATATACCTATGGCGGTTTACATCTATGGGCCCTAACTCGCCTTTGGGCTTTGGGCCTTCTTATTAAGTCTTCTTCGTAAGTCGCCATCTTCTATGTCTTCATGGGCTTCAATACTGGTAAATCATCATGGGCATAACCCGACCCCTCTTGGGCGGTTTATACTCAATAGTTATATCCCCAACAGAAGATGCTCATAGGGATATGACGTGCGTGTATATTTATAGGGTGGGTATATGCGCGTATATATAAGCGCTTGCGTCTGTAACGTGTCTAAAAATTGTTTCTCCAAAGATATAAAAATAAATGAAAACACGATACATGCACCACTGGCCCGCAGGCCGCAGCATTATTGATTGCGGCCTAGACCGATGAGCATGCACGGCCATGGGCCATGGCCCTTCCAACCTCACCCTGTTCCCTCTTTACGTGCAAAACCAGAGCCACGCACAAAACACCTTTCCACGACGATGAAAATGACATATTACCGCAAATTAGCTGGCGTTACTTTCCGCCGGTCGTTCACAGATTGCGCACAAAAAAGCGGGAGACCATGTTAAATCAGCCGGGGAGTTTACCTTCGGTTCAGTCGAACCTGGCCGGAGAACAACCACCGACGGTAAGAAATGAGGTGGCACCCATGGACTAATGGCGCCAGGCAGGTGATAACTGAGCAGTCCCGGTGCACGCCTCCAGGCAGGTGATAACTGAGCAGTCCCGGTGCACGCCTTGCGTGATGCCTACTCGATGGTCTGTGTCTGTCTGAGCTCTGCCATCTCACGCATGGCGTGTCTCCTAAGCGACGCTACTCAATAGAGACAGTGAGATCCATGGCCGGCAGTACAAATACGTGTCCGTCCATATCGCTTTTGCTGGTGAAACGGGGTCCATCAGCGGACGATCATTCACCGATCCGCCACCCTTTCCTCCATTTTCATTTCATTTTCAGCCGCACTCCCGACTCGATCACAAATCATTGGCGATGATAACCCCTCCCGACCCCGCGCCCGGCACCTACCTACCGTTGCCTCCGAGCCTTGGCGTCCGGTACATGCTATGCATGTCGCTGCTGCTATCGGTACGAGTTCTTTGATTGGGGTTGGTGCGAGCAGATCACGTCCATGCTCCATCGGCGTCGACAAGTCATCCATCTTTTCCTTCTCTTTTCTTTTTGCTACTGAAACTCGTAGTACGTACCAGATCCAGCAACATGGCCTTCAATGCAATCAATGTAGGTGTATGCATCACGGACATCGCCTGGGATGCATCAAGAATCGATCTCGAAACTTTTACCGTGTGTAGCATCGTTTACCTACCCGATCTGTTTCTCAGGTGCCGCAATGCAACACCGTTTTCGTTCACCGATCTAGTAATGTAGAGTAGTAAAACTTTCGGCAGCGGGTGGGTCTGCTTCTGCCTGCTTAAACGGAGAAAAGAAAAAGGCCCAACCAACGAGGCATTGTCTCCTCTCTTTTTCAGAAAGTGTTCCCATCACCTCAAATAAAACTCTCCTTTCTGTCAGCTTTTGTGTGCCTGTGCACCGAATTGCCTTTCCCTCGCTTTTTCGTACGCCCCGTCCCAGGTCAGGTGCATGCCAAGATCCCACGCGCGATCTAAAGCGCCCGTGCTTTTTTACTGCTGCACGTGGATGGTAGTAGACGATTACACGTACCGGTCGTGAATTTCAAAGGCGTGCCGACCTCCGAGCCACGGCATTTCACCGCTCGTTTATTAATGAGCGACACAGTACACACCGATCGATCGGATGATGAGCGGCACTTGAGCAGAGAGCGAACATGGGGCGCGGTGAATAAGCTGCGTGGGGAATTTATTGAACGGACGGAAGTGAAGTGATAATGGAGTACACTGAAAATATACACAAAATCCTCTCTATATAACCAAAATGGAGCGGTAACTCACGTACAGTACAGAGCGGAACATGCACTAAACTTAACCAACCACCACCCGCCGATCATCAAAAGGAAAAACGGGACGGACAACCAATGCATCATCGTAGTGCATCATCAAGAATCGATCCATCGTAGTAGTACCACCGGTAAAAATTAAATAACGACACGAAAGAAGAAGAAAGCTGCAGCGACGCGCGGGAAGGAGGACACAGCATGCACCGGCCTGCTGCTCAGAGGAAGACGGCGAGGCCCGCGCTCGCCAAGGCCACCAGCGCCGCGACGCCGGCCGCGCGCGCGCTCGAGGCGCTGCTGTCCGTCACCGGCGTGCCTGCGGGCGTGAGCGAGGGAGACGAAGTCGGGGAGCTTGTCGGGGAGGTCGTCTTGGGGCTGGTCGGAGACATCGACGGCGTCGCGGTGGGCGATGTCGTCGGGGCGACGGTCGGGGAGGTCGTGGGCGCCATCGACGGCGGGGTCGCCATCGGAGGAGGTGTGGCGGGTGGTGGCGACATGGGCGGTGATGGCGGCGGGGTGGCGGGCGCTGGAGGCGGGGTGGCCGGGGGCGACGGCGGCGGGGTGGTGGGAGCGGGCGGAGGCTGCGTCGGGGGAGCCGGGGGCGGGGTGGTGGGAGCAGGTGGAGGGGTGGCCGGCGGGGTGGTGGGAGCCGGAGGAGGGGTGGCCGGAGCCTGCGGGGCCGGAGGGGGCGTGGCCGGGGCCTGTGGCGCCTGAGGAGGCGTGGTGGGGGCCGGAGGAGCGCTGGGAGCTGGAGGCGGGTTGCCGGCCGGGGGCGCGGTGGGAGCTGGAGGCGGGTTGCCGGCCGGAGGCGCGTTGGGAGCAGGAGGCGGGTTGCCGGCAGGCGGCGCGTTGGGCGTTGGCGGCGGCTGCACCGGTGGCTGCTGCGCGGCGCAGGAGACGACGAGGACCGCGAGGACCAGCGGGAGGAGCGCCATTTTGATCTGGTGCTTCTTGTTCTTGGTCGGCGCTCTGGAGCAGTGGGAGGAAGCGAGAGCGGAGGAGTGATGGTTATATAGCGTGGTCAGCGAGGGTGGCTCTCAGTGAGTGATCACAGCGAGCTAGCTAATCTCCAGCTCACTGGCCGCGCAGCCCACCGATCACGGTGGCATGGCGGAGTAGGCCAGGGAGTGTATCTACTTCGTACTGTAGTTCGTACACGTATGGATGGGTCGATCGGGACAAATGTTGTAGAGTGCAACTTCATAGGCAAGAGTGCATGGGGCCTGCGAAAAAGTTTCTTTACCGGTGCCGGGATGTACTGGTGTGTAATCCATCGTCCGTTACTCTCGTCAAGATTCGTACAAGTTTTATACACTTTTTTTTCATATGCAAATGTAACAGATTAAACAGAGCTATACTTGCATTTGCGTTAGACACTGTCAGTTTTTACATAGGAGAGAAGAGAAGGACGGGGTGTGGAGATTCTCTCACCACATACACGGCGCTGCATGCATCTCTCTCTTCATACAATTGACATGTATTTAATTTCATCGTTATATTTTGAATGATTGATATCTGTTAAACGAAATGTCCATTTTTGAAACTTTTTACATATTTGAAATCGTGATGACAAGATCTCCAGAACAAGATTAATCTTGGATATATTTAAACTACTTTTTATTTTCTATATTTCAGTTATCTTTCAAATGACTTTCATAAAACACAAAATTGTTTTGCTGTGAAATGATATTTATTTCACATTTTTTTAAAGATGGATTTAGGCTCATTCAAAATTTGTTTCAAACATTTTCAAAAGATGGATTTAGGCTCATTCAAAATTTATTTCACACATTTTAAAAACTGATTTCACTCATTTCATCAACAACCGATTTCACTCATTTGATACAACTGATTTCAGTCATTTCAATTGAAAGAAAAACATGTTTTAATAATTTTCAAAAGCTAATTTCGCTCATTTGATACTCGATGCAAAGAATTGATTTCAATTATTTCAAAAAACCTATTTCACACAATTCAAAAAGTTATCAATTGAGAAAACAATTTCACTCGCTTCATAAAACAGATTTCGCTCATTTATAAAAACACAATTTCACATTTCAAAACATTGGTTTCACTGAATTAAAAAAATGTATTTCACTTATTTCAGAAAGCTAATTTCAATCATTAAAAAACTCATTTCTTTATGTTAAAAAAGCCAATTTTACTCATCTGTAGAAACATATTTCACTCATATGAAGAAAATAATTTTAGTCAGTTGTGAAAACATATTTCACTCAGTTGAGAAAACATATTCCGAAATTGATTTCATTCGATGCAAAGAACTGATTTCAATTATTTCAAAAAATCTATTTCATACAATTCAAAAAGTTATCAATTGAAAAAACAATTTCACTCGCTTCATAAAACGGATTTCGCTCATTTATAAAAATAGAATTTCACTTATTTCAAAACATTGGTTTCACTGAATTAAAAAAATGTATTTCACTTATTTCAGAAACCTGATTTCACTCATTTAAAAAAATTATATTCCAATAGTGTCGCATCTCTGAAATAACAAGTTCACATTGAAATATGTTTCATATGCATGATTGTTTTCTTCAGAAAACGGTTTCAATCATTTCAGTACTGATTACAATTATTTCGAATATGTGAATTTGAAATGACTGAAATTAAATATTTGATATGATTGAAATAGCAAAAATTATACTAGTTTAAATATTATTTTTTCGAGAATACGCCAAGGGCGTACCATATATTTATAGAAGGGAGCACGCTGCGAACAGGGCTCGATCGCACAGCTTCACCAACACCTAGAACAACACTAAGGCTACTCTCTCGCTAATTGATTTAGACCTCCTGCTCCGGCAGCCCGCCAATCCTTAGTTTCATCGATAATTCGCGCCTTCAATTGCACGGGCTGCAGTTGCCGATGTACTTTTCCGAAGACCCTCGCGTTCCGCTGTTTCCAAATTGCCCAAGTCGTCACCATGAATAGGGAGTCGAAACCCTTCCTCTCGCACCTCTGAAGGGCGCTTCTGGTATGCTCCCACCATTGGATTGGGGTGAAATCTGTTGTCGGGGCAGCTATGTTCAACCTGGAGTGATCAAGGATCAGGTGCCACACCTCTCTAGCATATGGGCATTGTACTAGGATGTGATCGACTCTGTCCTCTTCTTGGAGACAAGTGAAGCAAGGGGAGGTCTTTTTCTGCAATAGTTTAAATATATTCAAGATTAGTCTTGTTCTAAAGATCATGTGTTCAGAAATTTGAATATATAAAAAATTTCAGTGGTAGATCATTACTGTTGAAGATATTGGGCATCTAAAATCTTAAACAAAGCGAAAATGTATGGATATGTTGGAGAGAGATGTTGCATGCAGGCATACGAACTACCTCTGTAAAAAGGTATTACACTATTCTGACATTGATTTGACTAAAATCAGAATACAAGAAGTGTTCTCGATCAAATACTTTCATATATACATGCATATGATCCCACAACCTTACATATGTCAGTGCATCATTGGTGGCAAGGCCACTGGTAGCTCCCGACGATCGAATCTCGGGTAAGTCTGTCCTTGTATTGATTGGTTGCAAATGCCAGCTCGGTCGCCTTTTCCGGCCATGAGAGGCTGATGGGCCATCACTTGTCCAGCTAATTGCAGTGTGTGTGCCAAGTTTTAACAGAACCAACTACTAGTAGTAGTAGGTAATAATTGAACTTACCACATGTACATGTATCAAATCAGTGTACTGAACATTGACTAACTATCAGTTTATAACTTTATATATACTAGCTTGTGCAAACATGGCCACAAATTAAAGGCATCTCTAGCCGATCCTTAAAAGGTACTTAGCAATCAGCTAGCAGATCTCAAAAATGTTTAGTGCCTTATATTTAGCTTTTTTCTTTCCTCGAAATGTTCCTCCCCTGGCCATCTAGAACGGGCATTTCTGAGTAAAAATGAGGGATGAATAGTGCCACCCATGGCTGCAGCTGACGGGCACCCCTTGCCCCCCTCCCCACACCGTCTCGGACAATATTATGGTAAACTTTTTTTCTTCACCTTTTAGTCTTTCTTGTCATCTCTGGCCACGACGGCACTTCTCCCTGGCATCTCCGTCTCGGCAACGCTTCTTCTGTCATTCCCGGTCACAAGCAAAGTTGTGCCAAGCGGCGGAGGAGTAACTATTTTAGTTTTTTTTTTCATAAAAAGGGCTTTCCTTCCAATTTCATTTATCAGAAACCATAATGTCTTTTACAAACTACTAGGCAAAAACAAAAGACATCAACTCAATATAATGGACCTAAGAGCAACTCCAACGCGCCGACCCAAACGGACGCGCGCTTTATCCGTTTTTCGTTCGTTTGGGTCGGCCAGGCAAACGTGCGCGTCCGATTTTTCATTTGGGTCGGCAGGTGCGCCCAACGGGAGGCCGACCCATTTATACCGACGTGGCCGATACTGACGAATTAAGCATAATTATGCATAAACGGCCGGTCAAACGCGGGCCAAAGTCCACTTAAACATAACTAAAAAATTAAAAAAACTCTAATGAACGTCTGCACGATACCCTAGTAGACCGCCTTGCCCTTGCCCTTCCCGTCGTCGTCGCCACCGGTGAGGTCAATGAAGACGGGGGGAGGCCCAGCCCACCCGAACGTCGGTTTGATAGGCAGCCAGGGCAGCCTCCTTCGGCGTCCGCTGCTGCGGCGACATAGCGGCGAGGCGGGCGCTCTCCTCCTCCACCTCAAGCCGCAGAGCCTCCTCGTCGTGGCGCATCATCTGCTCATATCGCATCTGCCGCTCGACGTCGGCCCCCTCGTCGGCGAGGCAATGCGCCTTCCAGCGCTTAACGTGGGCCGCCTCTTCTTCTGGCGTGGAGGCGAAGTAGCAGGGAGGCGCGCTCACCCACTCGCGGAGCTGGCCGGTCCACGAATAGGACTCCTCCGGCCAAGTGGGGGGCGGCGGTGACCGCTTGCGCGTGGGACTTGGCTCGCGCTCCGGCTCCGGCTCCGGCTCCGGCTCGGTCTTGGGCTCGACGAGGGGCAGCACCGGTGGTAGTGGCGGCATGAACATGGGCGCATGGACGAGTCCCCCGCCGCGGATAAAGCTAGGGCTTGCTCCAGCCCATCCCAATGAGCGTCCTCCTCGAGCCGGCTCGCCTCCAGCGTGTGCTGCAGGGCATCCTCGAGGGCGGCTTGGTACTCCGCCTCCGCCTTCTCTTCCTCCTTTAGCGCAAACCAGCGCTCCCAGTTAGGGGAGTCTGGCGCGTAGTCACGTATGGCGCGCTGCTGCGGGTGAGGAGCTCGCGCCACCGGCGAACCTCCTCAACGTGTGCCCGCGCGGACCGCGGGGCCGCCGGGATGAGGATGCGCTACGGGTCCAGATGCCAGCGGTGCGGCAAGTTCACATCTGGATACGACATGGGCTGGCGATACTTCCAGTGCCACCGCACCTGGTGGACTGGGATGTACAGCCGCTCCCGCTCCCGCGGTGGCGTGCTGCGCCTAGCTGGCGGCGACGTAGCAGGGTGCCCGCGGGAAGAGCTCGCTCCGGCGCTGAACCTCCCCTTCTTCCCTCCCTTCCCATTGAAGAATCCCATGGCTGGTGATGCGGCTTGAAACTGCGTCGGTATTTCCCCATAGAGGAAGGGATGATGTAGTACAGCTACGGTAAGTATTTCCCTCAGTTACGAAACTAAGGTTATCAATCCACTAGGAGAACCAAGCAACATTACGTAAATGAACCTGCACACAAAGAACAAATACTTGCAACCCGACGCGTAAGAGGGGTTGTCAATCCCTCCACGGTAAAAAAAATAGATTAAATTGTATGAGATTGGATAAATATCTAGCAAGAACACAAAATAAAACAAGTAAAGAAAAAGTGCATCAAGGTATTTTTGGGTTTTTGGAAATATAGATCTGAAAAAATATGATAAAAGATAGACCCGGGGGCCGTAGATTTCACTAGTGGCTTCTCTCGAGAAAATAGCATACGGTGAGTAAACAAATTACTGTTGGGCAATTGATAGAAGAACAAATAATTATGACGATATCCAAGGTAATGATTATGTATATAGGCATCACGTCCAAGATTAGTAGGCCGACTCCTGCCTGCATCTACTACTATTACTGCACACATCGACCGCTTTCAAGCATGCATCTAGTGTATTAAGTTCATGGAGAAACAGAGTAATGCAATAAGAACGATGACATGATGTAGACAAGATCTATTCATGTAGGAATAGACCCCATATTTTTATCCTTAATAGAAACGATACATACGTGCCTCACTAACCCTTCTGTCACTGTGTGAGGACACCACAAGATCGAACCCATCACGAAGAACCTCTTCCCATTGCAAGAAAAATCGATCTAGTCGGCCTAACTAAAGCAAAGATTCGGAGAAGAAATACGAGGCTTAAATAATCATGCATATAAGAGATCAAAGAAAACTCAAATAATATTCATGGATATAGATCTGATAATAAACTCAAACTTCATGGGATCCCAACAAACACACCGCAAAAAGTCATTACATCAAATAGATCTCCAACAACAACGAGGAGAACATTGTATTGAGAATAAAAAAGAGAGAATAAACCATCTAGCTACTGCCTACGGACCCGTAGGTTACTCATGCATCATCGAAGGAGCACCAATGAGGATGATGAACCCCTCCGTGATCGTGTTCCCCTCCGGCAGAGTGCCGGAATAGGGCTCTAGATTGGATCTCATGGTTCTGGAACTTGCGACGGCTGTAATTGTGTTTTTTCGACTCCCCTAGGGTTTCTGGAATATTTGGGTATTTATAGAGCTGGGAGGTGGTGGAGGAGACCCCCGTGGGCCCCATAACCCATCAGGGCGCGCCAGGGGCCTCTGGCGTGCCCTGGTGTCTCGTGGGCCCCACGGGCCTCCCCTCTGGTGCTTCCTTGGCTCCCAAGTTGTCTTCTGATCCAAAAAAATCTCCAAAAAGTTTCGCTGCATTTGGACTCCATTTGGTACTGATATTCTGTAAAGTAAAAAACAAACAAAAAACAACAACTGGCACTGGGCACTATGTCAATAGGTTCGTCCCAAAAATGATATAAAGTTGCTATAAAATGACGGTTTTTGGGAATGGGTCGGCGCATTGGGCCAGTGTTTTTGTCTGCGGCGACCCAAACGGATGTGGACGGACGAAATGGGTCGCCTGGTTGGAGTTGCTCTAAGTGCCTAAACTACCAAGCCAAACATATAAACCAACTGAAAACCAGGGTTCGGATTATCTTCAACAGGCACCAAGGGTGACAAAAGCAACATTAGAAACAATACTTGTCACATGGGTTCGCAGTAGATTACTAAGCTATTACATTTTTTGCCATCAGGACATAGACAAGGACCAAAAGCCTTTGCATCATCTCCCAAAACAGGTATTTGTTGTATCATGTGCACCACAACTCGCAACCCTTGGACAGCACATCAAACTTCACTTACTACTAGCTCTAGCACTTTTACCACCAACTTCAACCTTCTTTGATATTTGCTATTTATTCTGCAAAACAATCCAGTCATTTAGCCATCTAGCAATCAAGTTGACAGGGACACAAGGGTCAATAATCTTGGCATTTTCAAATATGGTACTATTTATTAATTTCCAAATAGTCTGAAAGACCACAATAGCACAAGTAAACATCAGGTGTTTGTCATCAACCCTAAATTTATTAAGCCCGATATTCAGTAGAGCATCAGAGCTATCAAGAACATCTAGCAAATTAAAAAGCACATTTCAAAATGTTCAACAAGATTCTAGCCAAGGAGTACTTCATGAAAACAAAATCAGTAGACTCATCAAAGCCACAAAAGGGGCAGACCCTACTGCCCGTCCATCCCCTCCTATGCAAATTGTCCTAGGTTACCATACTGTTTCTAAGAACAAGCCACATAAAAAATCTTAATTCTTGGGCCAGGGGGTGATGACCCACAAGTATAGGGGATAAATTGTAGTCCTTTCGATAAGTAAGAGTGTCAAACCCAACGAGGAGCGGAAGGAAATGACAAGTGGTTTTCAGCAAAGTATTTTCTATAAGCACTGAAATTGTCGGTAACATGTAGTTTGATAGCAAGATAATTTGTAACGAGCAAGTAACGGTAACGGAAAATAAAGTGCATCGGGGTATCCCAATCCTTTTGTGGCAAAGGACCGGCCAAAACGGTCTCTTAATAAGCAAAGCATTCTTGAGGGTACACGGAAATTTCATCTAGTCACTTTCATCATGTTGATTTGATTCGTGTTCGCTACTTTGATAATTTGATATGTGGGTGGACCGGTGCTTAGGTGTTGTTCTTACTTGAACAAACCTCCTACTTATGATTAACCCCCTCGCAAGCATCCGCAACTATGAGAAAAGTATTAAGATAAAATCTAACCATAGCATTAAACTTTTGGATCCAAATCGGTCCCTTATGAAGTAGCGCATAAACTAGGGTTTAACCTTCTGTCACTCTAGCAACCCATCATCTAATAACTACTCCACAATGCATTCCCTTAGGCCCAAATATGGTGAAGTGCCATGTAGTCGACGTTCACATGACACCACTAAGGGAATCAGAACATACATATCATCAAAATATCGAACGCATGTCAAGTTCACATGATTACTTGCAACATGACTTCTCCCGTGACCTCAAGAACAAAAGTAACTTCTCACAAATAATATCCATGCTCAAGATCAGAGGGGTATTAAATAGCATAATGGATCTGAACATATAATATTCCACCAAATAAACCATATAATAATCAACTACAAGATGTAATCAACACTACTAGTCACCCACAGGTACCAATGTGAGGTTCCGATACAAAGATTGAACACAAGAGATGAACTTGGGGTTGAGAGGAGATGGTGTTGTTGAAGATGTTGATGGAGATTGGCCTCCCAAAGATGAGAGGGTTGTTGGTGATGACGATGGCTTCGGTTTCCCCCTCTGGGAGGGAAGTTCCCTGAGCGAAATCGCTCCGCCGGAGGGCAAAACTGCTCCTGCCCAAGTTCCGCCTCAAGACGGCGGAGCTTCATCCCGAAAGTCCTCTCCTTATTTTTTCTAGGTCTAAATGACTTATATACCCGAAGATGGGCACCGGAGGTGGGCTGGGCTGAGCAAAACCCACCAGGGCGCGCTTGGGGGCCCTGGCGCGCCCTGGTGTCTTGTGCTCACCAGGTGGGCCCCCTCTGGTAGTTATTTGCTCCAGTATTTTTATATATTCCAAAACAATTCCGTAAAATTTTAGCTCATTTGGAGACGTGCAGCATAGGTAACTCCGACGTAGCTTTTTTAGGTCCAGAATTCCAGTTGCCGGCATTCTCCCTCTTTGTGTAAACCTTGCATATTATGACAGAAAAGGCATTAGAATTACTTCATAAAGCATTATTATGCATAAAAACATTGCAAATAATAGTAGGAAAACATGATGCAAAATGGACGTATCAACTCCCCCAAGCTTAGACCTCACTTGTCTTCAAGTGAACAACCGATATCGAAAAACATGCCCACATGCTTAGAGAGAGAGAGAGGTGTCGGTAAAAACAAAATACGGACATAGAAGCATCATGCTTATTATTATAACAACAAAAAACTTTATGATAAAACTTTATCACATAACTTTATCATATAACTTATCATGAACAAGTAACAATTCATCACAACATCGAAGTAAAAGCATAAACTCTATTGAAAACCAACAAACTATGTTCTCAGTCAACTTTGCAACTACAATTCATCATCTTTTCTGGAAGGGTCTCGTATCAGAGCGTTTTGGAAAGTCCACATACTCAACCATCATATAATCTTCTATGATTTCTAACACTCACCTCACGCACATGAGCAAAAAGTTTCTACCGGACACATGGAAAGATAGGGGCTTATAGTTTCGCCTCCCAACGTATTCACCTCAACGGTGATGCCAACAATAATAACTCATGCTCACCCATATCCAACTAGATATATGTGCCTAGATCTTTCCTCACCACATGATGCTAGCAAAAAGAGAAAACAAAAATGAATAGGGAAGAATACCTTGACTCTTGCATAAAAGTAAAAGATAGGCCCTTCACAGAGGGAAGCAGAGGTTGTCATGCACTTTTTGGTTTGTATGCTCAATGTCTTAGTGCAAAAGAATGTCACGTTATATTTCCCCTTATGATAGCAACCTTTATTATGTAGTCTGTCGCTTTTATTATTTTGTCATCACAAGTTCGTACAACTCTCAATTTTCTCTTACAATAAATGATCCAACACATTTAGAAGCAATTTTTATTTCCTTATTGCACCGATGACAACTTACTTGAAGGATCTTACTCAATCCATAGGTAGGTATGGTGGACTCTCAAAATAATATTTTGGGTTTAAGGGTTTTTGGATGCACAAGTAGTATCTCTACTTAGTGCGGAATTTTTGGCTAGCAAAGATATTGAGCAAGCACCACATGTTAAAGGATCTATTGCAATATAACTTCTATGTGGATATGAACAATCATAAATTATTACGTTGTCTTCCTTGTCCAACGTCAACAATTTTGGCATATAATATTTTGATGGGGGCTCACAATCACAAAAGATGTCCAAGATAGTGTATTTGCATGTGAATCTTCTCTTCCCTTATTAATTCTTTCATGAATTGCATCATTGACCAATGCTATGTTTGTCAACTTTCAACAAATTTTACCACTTGTACTTTTCTTTATGTGATGTCATTACTTACCATAAGATTAGCATATGATCTTATTCATTATTTCCTTTTATTTTAATTGAAACATAAAAGTAAAGAAAGCAAAACTCGAACTAATCTTTATTATATATCTTGCACACGATTACATAGATAGATAGATCACTAAGCAAACACTCAAAAATAGATTGAACTAAACTTTTATTCAACTAAATCAAAAGATAACTAAAGATCAAACTAAGATAAATAAAGGCAAAGAAGGTGGTGGTGATACGATACCGGGGCACCTCCCCAAGCTTGGCAGAAGCCAAGGGGAGTACCCATACCATGTACTCAAATATCCTTTGGTTGTGAAGAAGGAGGTGGTGGTGTAGTCATGTTCTTCTTCTCTAGCTTGCGTCGGAGGCTGAAGCTATCCTCCCTAAGATCCTCATTCTCTAGCTCAAGCCTTAATATCTTTTTGTATAATGCTGCCTTGCTATCCAGCAGAAAACAAGAAGGGATAGACTGGTTTTTAGTTCTGCTGGGAAGGTTTGACTTATTGAGCTTTATGTGAAGATCTCCAGGTTGAGGTAGCGGGGCTATATCTTCATCTGAAGATGCATCTTGCTCCTCCCCCAGATTAGTTTCTTCTTGTTCGGTGAACCATAGGTAGGGATAAATTTCCCCCAAGATCTTTGGATCCACAACATAGTTGGAGACATAGCTCTCTCCCTCCGAACCTTGAGACAACATATTTTCAGATATGTTAGAAAACAACAAGAAAGAAGAACATAAGATTTCTCCATGATACGGTGGTCAATACGTTCGGGGGGTATATAAAGATTTTTTTATCTTGGAAAACAAGCAAACGAGAGGAAAAAGGAGTCGAGAAGGTTCCCGAGGTGGGCACAACCCACCTGGGCGTGCCAGGCTAGGCAGGCGCGCCCTGGTGTCTTGTGCCCTCCTCGGTTGCCTTCCTGGTTATTTCTTATTTTCCTAATTTTTGTAATATTCCAAAACTTACATGAAATATTTTTGCAGACTTTTTGGAGTTCGTTTGCTTACCGTATCACGTACCTCCTCTTTTTCATGATTCTGGAGTGTCCCGGAAGGTTTCTTTTATGTGTTCCTCCGGTGTCATGGTTTGAATAATAATGCTTTCAACATTAATAGGCGTAGTTGAGATATAGTGTTTAATTCTTTGCCCATTGACCACCTTCGGGTTAGTACCTTCGGCATTATTTATTTTGATAGCTCCAGAGCGATAAACCTCTCGATAATATATGGTCCTTCCCATTTGGAGAGAAGTTTTCCTGCAAAGAATCTAAAACGAGAGTTGTACAAAAGAACATATTCACCAACTTTAAATTCCCGCTTTTGGATTCTTTTTTCATGCCACCTTTTAACGTTTTCTTTGAATAATTTGGTATTTTCATAAGCTTGGGTTCTCCATTCATCTAGTGAGCTAATATCAAATATCCTCTTTTCACCGGCAAGTTTGAAATCATTGTTGAGTTCTTTAATTGCCCAATATGCTTTATGTTCTAACTCAAGAGGCAAATGAAAAGCTTTTCCATAGACCATTTTATAAGGAGACATACCCATGGGATTTTTATAAGCTGTTCTGTAGGCCCAAAGTGCATCAAGCAATTTCTTAGACCAATTCTTTCGGGACCTATTGACAGTTTTTTGTAATATTAGTTTTATTTCTCTATTGCTAAGTTCAATTTGACCACTAGATTGAGGATGATAGGATGAAGCAATTCTATGGTTAACATCATATTTAGCAAGCATTTTACAGAAATGACAATGAATAAAGTGTGAACCACCATCAGTCATTAAATATCTAGGGACTCCAAACCTTGGGAAAATAACTTCTTTAAGCATTTTAATGGAAGTGTTGTGATCAGCACTAGTAGTTGGAATAGCTTCTACCCACTTAGTAACATAATTAACAACAACCAAAATATGAGTATACCCATAATCTCCAACGCATCTATAATTTTTGATTGTTCCATGTTGTTATATTATCATTCTTGGATGTTTTACAATCATTTTATAGCAACTTTATATGTTTTTTTGGGACTAACCTATTGACGTAGTGCCCAGTGCCAGTTGCTGTTTTCGCTTATTTTTACATCGCAGAAAATCAATACCAAACAGAGTCCAAACTAGGCGAAACTTTTTGGAGAATTTTTATGGACCAGAAGAAACAACATGGGCCAAAGAAGTACCAGAGGGGTGCCCCGAGGGGGGCACAACCCACCTGGGCGCGCTTGGAGCCCCAAGCGCGCGCTGGTGGGTTGTGCCCACCTCGACAGCCTCCCGCACCGCCTCTTTGCCCTATAAATACCCAAATATTCTAGAAACCCTTGGGGAGTCGACGAAACACAATTCCAGCCGCCGCAAGTTCCAGAACCACGAGATCCAATCTAGACACCATCACAGAGGGGTTCACCATCCTCATTGGTGCCTCTCCGATGATGCGTGAGTAGTTCATTGTAGACCTATGGGTCCGTAGGCAGTAGCTAGATGGCTTCCTCTCTCTCTTTTGATTGTCAATACAATGGTCTCTTGGAGATCTATTTGATGTAACTCTTTTTTGCGGTGTGTTTGTTGGGATCCGATGAACTTTGAGTTTATGATCAGATCTGCTGGGGAACATAGTAATAATTTAAAATTTTCCTACGTGTCACCAAGATCAATCTAGGAGATGCTAGCAATGAGAGAGAGGGAGTGCATCTTCATACCCTTGAAGATCGCTAAGCGGAAGCGTTACAAGAACGCGGTTGATGGAGTCATACTCGCGGTGATTCAAATCGCGGAAGATCCGATCTAGCGCCGAACGGACGGCGCCTCCGCGTTCAACACACGTGCAGCCCGGGGACGTCTCCTCCTTCTTGATCCAGCAAGGGGAGAGGAGAAGTTGAGGGAAAGCTCCGGCAGCACGACGGCATGGTGGTGGAGCTTGCGGTTCTCCTGCAGGGCTTCGCCAAGCACTACGGAGGAGGAGGGGTGTTGGAGGAGGGAGGGGCTGCGCCAGGGGAAGAGGTGCGGCTGCCCTCCCATCCCACACTATTTATAGGGGGAAGGGAAGAGGGGGCCGGCCCCCTTAGATGCATCTAGAGGGGGCGGCCAGGAGGGGAGACTTGCCCCCCAAGCAAGGTGGGAGGCACACCTCCCCCTAGGGTTTCCAACCCTAGCCGCCTTGGGCCCTTGGGGGCGCACCAGCCCACTAGGGGCTGGTTCCCTCCCATATTCAGCCCATTAAGTCCTCCGGGGCGGTGGCCCCACCCGGTGGACTCCCGGACACCTTTCGGTGGTCCCGGTACAATACCGATAACCCCGAAACCATTCCGGCGACTGAAACTGGACTTCCCATATATAAATCTTCACCTCCGGACCATTACGGAACTCCTCGTGACGTGCGGGATCTCATCTGGGACTCCGAACAACCTTCGGTAACCACATACAATTTCCCATAACAACTCTAGCGTCACCGAACCTTAAGTGTGTAGACCCTACGGGTTCAGGAACCATGCAGACATGACCGAGACATCTCTCCGGCCAATAACCAACAGCGGGATCTAGATACCCATGTTGGCTCCCACATGTTCCACGATGATCTCATCGGATGAACCACAATGTCGGAGATTCAATAAATCCCGTATACAATTCCCTTTGTCCATCGGTATGTTACTTGCCCGAGATTCGATCGTCGTTATCCCCATACCTCGTTCAATCTCGTTACCGACAAGTCTCTTTACTCGTTCCGTAACGCATGATCCTGTGGCTAACTCCTTAGTCACATTGAGCTCATTATGATGATGCATTACCGAGTGGGCCCAGAGATACCTCTCCGTCATACTGATTGACAAATCCCAGTCTCGATTCGTGCCAACCCAACAGACATTTTCAGAGATACCCGTAGTGCACCTTTATAGCCACCCAGTTACGTTGTGACGTTTGATACACCCAAAGCATTCCTGCGGTATCCGGGAGTTGCACAATCTCATGGTCTAAGGAAATGATACTTGACATTAGAAAAGCTCTAGCAAACGAACTACGCGATCTTGTGCTATGCTTAGGATTGGGTCTAGTCCATCACATCATTCTCCTAATGATGTGATCCTGTTATCAACGACATCCAATGTCCATGGTCAGGAAACCACAACCATCTATTGATCAACGAGCTAGTCAACTAGAGGCTCACTAGGGACATGTTGTGGTCTGTGTATGCACACATGTATTACGGTTTCCGGTTAATACAATTATAGCATGAACAATAGACAATTATCATGAACAAGGAAATATAATAATAACCATTTTATTATTGCCTCTAGGGCATATTTCCAACAAGATCTATTTATCCATGGAAGTTATTTGAGTTTTGATCTCTTATATGCATGATTATTTATAGCCTCATATTTCTTCTTCAAATCTTTGGTTTAGTTAGGCCAACTCGATCGATTTTTCTTGCCATGGCAAGAGGTGCTTTGTGATGGGTTCGATCATGCGGTGTTCTTTCCTAGTGACAGAAAGGGCAGCAAGACACGTATTGATCGTTGCTATTAAGGATAACAAGATGGGGTATATTCCTACATGAATAGATCTTATCTACATCATGTCATCGTTATTATTGCATTACTCCGTTTCTCCATGAACTTAATACACTAGATGCATACTGGATAGCGGTCGACGTGTGGAGTAATAGTAGTAGATGCAGGCAGGAGTCGGTCTACTAATATTGGACGTGATGCCTATATATTGATCATTGCCTGGGTATTGTCATAATTATTTGAGGTTTTATCAATTTCCCAACAATAATTTGTTTACCCACCGTGTGCTATTTCTTGAGAGAAGCCACTAGTGAAATCTACGGCCCCCGGGTCTATTCTTTATCATATTTGCCTTTGAGATCTATTTTCATTTGCTTTTATTTTCAGATCTATTATTCCAAAAACCCCCAAAATATTTTGCTGCATTTTTTATTTGCATATTTTATTTCGCGTTTATTCAAGATCTATTTATCCAATCTATCACAATTTTATTCCGACAACTCGCCAATTTCTAGCATCGTTACCCGCAAGAGTGATTGACAACCCCTCATACGCGTCGGGTTATTTGTTCTTTGTGTGCATGTACCATTTATGTAGTGTTGCTTGGTTCTCCTACTGGATTGATACCTTGGTTTCATAACTGAGGGAAATACCTACCGTAGCTATGCTGCATCATCCCTTCCTCTTTGGGGAAATACCGATGTAGTTCGAGCCGCATCAGAAGGAATTTCTGGAGCCGTTGCCGGGGAGACATCATCAACATCTATCAGGTTCCTAATCACAAATCCCATCTCCTTGCAATTTACATTATTTGCCATTTGCCTCTCGTTTTCATCTCCCCCACTTCACAAAAATTTACTGTTTTATTTGCCCCGTTTTTCATTCGTCGTTTTCCCGTCAGATCTATTTTTTTGTGCAATCTTATTTGCATGGTCACAATGTCTCAAGAAAATACCAAGTTGTGTGATTTTTCCAACACTAATAATAATGATTTTATTAGCACTCCGATTGCTCCTCCCGCCACTAGTGCGGAGTCTTGTGATATTAATGTTGCTTTGTTGAATCTTGTCATGAAAGATCCATTTTCCGGTACTCCTAATGAGGATGCCGCGTACCATCTAAACACATTCGTAGAATTATGCTATATGCAAAAGAAAAAAGATGTGGACAATGATATTGTGAAGTTGAAATTATTTCTGTTTTCTTTGCGAGATCGTGCAAAAATTTGGTTTTCCTCTTTGCCTCGCAATAGTATCGGTTCTTGGGATAAGTGCAAAGATGCTTTTATTACTAAGTATTTTCTGCCCGCGAGAATTATTTCCCTTAGGACACAAATCATGAATTTTAAGCAACTTGAGCATGAACATGTTGCACAATCTTGTGAAAGAATGAAATTGATGCCAAGAAATTGTCCTACTCATGGTTTAAATCTTTGGATGATCATAAATTTTTTTATGCGGGATTGAATTTTGTTTCTAGATATCTTTTAGATTCCGCCGCATGTGGTACTTTTATGGAAATTACTTTGGGTGAAGCTACTAAATTGCTTGATAATATTATGGCTAATTATTCACAATGGCATACCGAAAGAGCACCTACTAGTAAGAAGGTTAATTCTATTAAAGAAATTTCTACTTTGAGTGAAAAAGTTGATGCTCTTATGAAATTGGTTGCTAATAAAAATGATCCTATTGATCTTAATGATGTGCCTTTGTCCACTTTGATGGAGCAAAATAGTGATGCCGTAGATGTGAATTTTATCTCGCGAAACAATTTTAATAACAATGCTTATAGAGGTAATTTCAATCCGAGGCCTTTTCCTAGAAATTCCTCTAACAATTATGTTAATTCCTATGGTAGTTCTTCATCTTATAATAATAGGAACACCTCTGATCTTGAGAATAATATTAAAGAATTTATCAATGCTCAAAAAGCTTTCAATACTATGATAGAAGAAAATTTGAGTTTGATGATATGTCTAGAAGCATTGATAGAATTTCTCACGACATAGAAAATCTTAAGTTGAATTTTTGTGTGCCCAAGGTTAATGAATCTATTAAAGCTTTATATGTTTCTGTGGATGAAATTAAGAAAAGAACCGCTATGCTTAGAGCTAAAAGAGAATTTTTAGAAAGAGTGTTTTCTAGTGATTGCTTTCATAAAAATGATGAAGATGTAAAAATGATTGGTGTTTATTCTATTGATCCTTTGTTTAGTAAAATTAAGATTGATGAAAAAGGGACTGAAGAAGAGTCAACTTTAGCTAGAAGGCGTCCCAATAATTCGGAGGGTGAAAATCTTGTTGAGAAAATTGATAAAAGTGGGTTTGGAGTGGTCAAAACTTTAACTAGTGATGTGCCCACTCTTTTGGATTACAAAGACTTTAATTATGATAATTGCCCTTTGATTGATTGTATTTCTTTGTTGCAATCCATGATAAATTCACCCCATGCTTATGAACAAAATAAAGCTTTTACTAAACATATCGTAGATGCTATGATGAAAGCTTTAGAAGAAAAGTTGGAATTAGATATTTCAATTCCTAGAAAATTACATGATGAATGGGAACCTACTATCAATGTCAAGATTAAAAATGATGAGTGTTTTGCTTTATGTGATTTGGGTGCTAGTGTTTCCACAATTCCAAAATCTTTATGTGATGTGCTTGGTCTTACCGACATCGAAGATTGTTCTCTTAATATACACTTGGCGGATTCTACTATTAAAAAGCCTTTGGGAAGAATTAATGATGTTCTTATTCTTGCAAATAGGAATTATGTGCCCATAGATTTTATTGTTCTTGATATTGATTGCAATCCATCTTGTCCTATCATACTTGGTAGACCATTTTTACGCACTATAGGTGCCATGATTGATATGAAAGAAGGGAATATCAAATTTCAATTTCCACTAAGAAAGGGTATGGAACACTTCCTAGAATTATAATTAGGCCACCATATGAATCAATCATGAGGGCATCCTATGGATCTAGAACCAAAGATGACAATACTTGAATCTATGCATTATGCCTAGCTAGGGGCATAAAACGATAGCACTTGTTGGGAGGCAACCCAATGAATAAATTTTATTTTTGCCTTTTTCTGTTCTTGAGTGTTTGCACAATTATTCTACTATTATGATTGTGTTTTTCATGTTTTAATCAGTGTTTGTGCCAAGTAAAGCCGTTGGGATCATGTTGGGTGATAGTTGATTTGATCTTGTTGAAAAACAGAAACCTTGTGCGCCAGTAACAGAACTGTTTAAAATCACAAAAGCATGATAAAATTCTGAATTTTTTACACAAGATTGACATACAAATTGCCTACGTTGTCCTAATTTTCCAGAATTTTTGCAGTTACAGAAGTATTCGAAGTTTTCAGATTGCTACAGACTGTTCTGTTTTTGATAGATTCTGTTTTCTTTGTGTTGTGTGCTTATTTTGATGAATCTATGGTTTGTATTGGAGGGTATAAGCCATGGTAAAGTTAGAACATAGTAGATATAATGCAAAAATAAAATATGAATGGGTTTGCAACGGTACTTAGAGTGGTGATTTGCTTTGTTATACTAACGGATCTCATGAAGGTTTTGTTGAGTTTTGTGTGATTGAAGTTTTCAAGTTTTGGGTGAGATCATGATGGATGAAGCAATAAGGAGTAAGAAGAGCCTAAGCTTTGGGATGCCCCATGGAACCCCAAGTTATTATCCAAAGAGAAACAAGCAACTAAGCTTAGGGATGCCTGGAAGGCATCCCCTCTTTCTTCTAACGACCATTGTTATTTTACTTGGAGCTATATTTTTATTCGTCACATATCATGAGTTTTGCTTGGAGTGTCTTGTATTGTATGAGTCTTTGCTTGTTTTAGTTTTTAGTTTGTGTCATCTATCCTTGCTGGACAAACCTATTTGAGAGAGCCAAAATTATGCTATGATTTGTTAGAATTCCTCTATATGCTTCACTTAATTTTTTTTGAGCTATGGAATTGCTCTAGTGCTTCACTTATATCTTTTTGAGCACAATGTGCTTTAATATTTTTGAAGAAATGCTCTCATGCTTCACTTAGATTTATTTGAGAGTTAGTAAATTTTTGAAAAAATTCTCTCATACTTCACTTATATTATTTTGGGAGAAGGAAACTTTATGCTCATGTTCTTCACTTAATTTTTTGAGCTTATCAAAAGCAACATATGAAACTAGTCCCAAAGTGATAGATATTCAAGAGGGATATAATAAAAACTTTCATGAAGATCATTGGACAAAATAAACTTGATTCTTTGTAATAGTTTTGCGATATGATGATAGTGATATGTGAGTCATGTTGATGAGTAATTATGCTTTAGTAAGAATATTGGTGTTAAGGTTTGTGATTCCCTATGCAAGCACGAAAGTCAATAGTTATGCAATGAAATTACATCCTACTTGTGGTGCATTATTTGGTGTTAGTATTGCGTAATGCTTGCTTATGTGATTTTTCGTTTCTTGGTTGGTTGCTTCTCAATCTATTTGCTAGGCTCCACTTGTACTAAGTAGAAATACTACTTGTGCATCTAAAATCTTTAATCCCAGTTTTGCCATATGAGTCCACCATACCTACCTATATGCGGTATTCCCGCGCCGTTCTAAGAAAATTCGTATGTGCCATCTCTAATTTTCAAAATAAATTTCCTTTTTGTGTGCTCGTACCGCTCATGAAGTGGCAGGGGGTGGCTAATATTTTCCATGCTAGATGTGTTATTCTCAACATGAGTGTTTATTCACTTGTCATTGCACGAGAGTGCGGCCTTAATAGGGATGCCCAATCCCGAAATGAAAAAGAAATTTACTTTATGTTGTCAAATAATATATTCCTTGGAAAGTGTTGATATGGACGGTATTCGTGGATACGGCTAGCCGTGGAATGCGAAAGAATGGTGGAAAAAGGAATAAACTTTATTTTCTGTTTGGGAACCACCTATGATATATCTAGCATGGAAAGAGTTGGGAATTACTCGGTCGTTTTCGTTGACGGAAGAAGTATGCCTCTCAATTTTTTTATCTCTTAATTTAAGCTTTGAGCTCTGGCACCTCTACAAATCCCTACTTCGCTATGCGAAGGGCCTTTCTATTTACTTTATGCAATTTTTATTTTTATTTGAGTCTCCATCTTCTCTTATAAAGAACCAACTAAGGGGCACTATGATCATTCTTCATCATTGGATGTAGCTAATATGCGAGTGTGTTTCATGAATGGATCAATGATTGAGCATGATGGGCTAGGGATAACTTGCTTTAGTGTTGATATTTTGAAAGACATGGTTGCTTGTTGATATACTTGAGTATTGAAATCTTCATGTCAAAACTAGACTATTGCTTTCAACCATATAAAAGTCCATATGTGCATGCTACAAAAGAAAAGAATATGTGATGAACATGTTCGGCAGCATTCCACATCAAAAATTCTGTTTTTATCATTTACCTACTCGAGGACGAGTAGGAATTGAGCTTGGGGATGCTGATACGTCTGCAACGTATCTATAGTTTTTGCTTGTTCCATGCTGTTATATTATCATTCTTGGATGTTTTACAATCATTTTATAGCAACTTTAGATCATTTTTTGGGACTAACATATTGACATAGTGCCCAGTGCCAGTTGTTATTTTTTGCTTGTTTTTTACATCGCAGAAAATCAATACCAAATGGATTCCAAACACAGCGACACGCTTTGGAGAATTTTGATGGACCAGAAGAAACAACATGGGCCAAAGAAGTACCAGAGGGGTGCCCCGAGGGAGGCACAACCCATCTGGGCGCGCCTGGGGGGCCAGGCGCGCCCTGGTGGGTTGTGCCCACCTCGGTGGCCTCCTGCACCACCTCTTTGCCCTATAAATACACAAATATTCCAGAAACCCTATGGGAGTCGACAAAACACAATTCCAGCCGTCGCAAGTTCCAGAACCACGAGATCCAATCTAGACACCATCACGGAGGGGTTCACCATCCTCATTGGTGCCTCTCCGATGATGCGTGAGTAGTTCATTGTAGACCTACGGGTCTGCAGGCAGTAGCTAGATGGCTTCTTCTCTCTCTTTTGATTCTCAATACAATGGTCTCCTGGAGATCTATTTGATGTAACTCTTTTTTGCGGTGTGTTTGTTGGGTCCGATGAACTTTGAGTTTATAATCAGATCTATCTATCCATGAAAGTTATTTGAGTTTTGATCTCTTATATGCATGATTATTTATAGCCTCGTATTTATTCTTCGAATCTTTGGTTTAGTTAGGCCAATTAGATCGATTTTTCTTGCCATAGGAAGAGGTGGTTTGTGATGGGTTCGATCGTGCGGTGTTCTTTCCCAGTGACAGAAGGGGCAGCAAGACACGTATTGATTGTTGCTATTAAGGATAACAAGATGGGGTCTATTCCTACATGAATAGATCTTGTCTACATCATGTCATCGTTCTTATTTCATTACTCCGTTTCTCCATGAACTTAATACACTAGATGCATGCTGGATAGCGGTGGATGTGTGGAGTAATAGTAGTAGATGTAGGCAGGAGTCGGTCTACTAATCTTGATGTGATGCCTATATATTGATCATTGTGAGGATATCCTCATAATTATTTGAGGTTTTATCAATTGCCCAATAGAAATTTCTTTACCCATCATGTGCTATTTCTTGAGAGACCACTAGTGAAATCTACGCCCACTGGGTCTATTCTTTATCATATTTGCCTTTGAGACGTATTTTTTATTTGCTTTTATTTTCATATCTATTATTCCAAAAACCCAAATATACTTTGCTGCACTTTTTATTTGCATATTTTATTTTGCGTTTATTCGACTTCTATTTATCCAATCTATCATAATTTTATTCCGACAACTCGCCAATTTCTGGCACCGTTACCCGCAAGAGGGATTGACAACCCCTCGTACGCGTTGGGTTGCAAGTATTTGTTCTTTGTTGCTTGGTTCTCCTACTGGATTGATACCTTGGTTTCATAACTGAGGGAAATACCTACCGTAGCTGTGCTGCATCATCCCTTCCTCTTCGGGGAAATACTGACGTAGTTCAAGCCGCATCAGGAAGGAAAAAGTCCCA
Source organism: Triticum aestivum (assembly GCF_018294505.1). Lineage (NCBI taxonomy): Eukaryota > Viridiplantae > Streptophyta > Magnoliopsida > Poales > Poaceae > Triticum > Triticum aestivum. The sequence continues at coordinate 337,890,835 of NC_057811.1, read as the reverse complement.
TATAATCAAATACCCAAACATCCAGTGGTTCAACAGCAAGTGAATAATTCATAGGCATTTCCAGACGCTTAACGATATTACCAATTCTTTGACATTCATCACAAGGTAAAACAAACTTACGGGCATCCTTGAAGAGTAGGCCAATAAAAACTAGATTGCAATACCTTGTGAGCAGTTCTATCTCCCGCATGATGTCCTCCATAAACTTCGGAGTGACATTTCCGTAGGATTTGTTCCTGTTCATGCTCAGGTACGCAACGTCTAATAATACAATCTACTCCTTCTTTATAAAGATGTGGGTCATCCCAAAAGTAATGTCTTCAATCGTAGAAGATTTTTTTCTTTTCTTGGTATGAGAAACTAGGTGGTATATATTTAGCAACAATGTAATTAGCATAGTCAGCATACCAAGGAGTGTTATGAGAAACATTTATTGCAGCTAGTTGTTCAACAGGAAAGCTATCATCAATAGGTAGTGGGTCATCAACAATATTTTCTAACCTAGACAAGTTATCAGCTCCTTTTCTATCCGTAATATGTAAATCAAATTCGTGTAGCAAGAGAACCCACCTAATGAGTCTAGGTTTAGCATCTTTCTTTTCCATAAGATATTTTATAGCAGCATGATCAGTGTGAACAATTACTTTGGAATCAACAATGTAAGATCTGAATTTATCACAAGCAAACACAACTTCTAAAAATTCTTTCTCAGTAGTAGCATAATTTCGTTGAGCACTGTCTAGAGTTTTACTAGCATAATGAATAACATTTAATTTCTTATCAACTCTTTGTCCTAGAACATCACCAATAGCATAATCACTAGCATCACACATAAGTTCAAAAGGCAAGTTCCAATCAGGTGGTTGAACAATAGGTGCGGAAGTTAAGGCTTTCTTAAGTGTTTCAAAGGCTTCTACACAATCATAATAAAAAACAAATGGAATATCCCTTTGTAAAAGATTTGTAAGAGGCCTAGAAATTTTAGAGAAGTCTTTAATAAACCTCCTATAGAAACCAGCATGACCAAGGAAACCACGAATACCTTTAATATCCTTAGGAAATGGCATTTTCTCAATTGCATGCATCAACTTTAGCTTTATCCACCTCAATACCTCATTCAGAAATTTTATGCCCCAAGACAATACCTTCATTAACCATAAAGTGCCACTTCTCCCAATTCAAGACAAGATTAGTTTGCTCAAATCTTTGCAAAACTCAATCAAAGTTGCTTAAGCAATCATCAAAAGAAGTTCCATAAACGGAAAAATCATCCATGAAAACCTCAACAATTTTTTCACAAAAATCAGAGAATATAGCAGTCATACATCTTTGAAAGGTAGCAGGTGCATTGCATAAACCGAAAGGCATACATCTATAGGCATAAGTTCCAAAAGGACAAGTAAAGGTGGTTTTCTCTTGATCAGGTTGTGAAAAAAGTATTTGAGAAAAACCGTAATATCCATCGAGAAAACAAAAGTGTGTGTGCTTAGATAATCTTTCTAGCATTTGATCAATAAAAGGCAGAGGGTAATGATCTTTTCTAGTTGCTTTATTTAATTTTCTGAAATCAATTACCATTCTATAGCTAGTAACAATTCTTTGTGGACTAAGTTCATTTTTATCATTAGGAACAACAGTAATACCTCCCTTCTTAGGGACACAATGAACAGGACTTACCCATCTACTATCAGCTATGGGATAGATTATACCTGCTTCCAGAAGTTTCAATATTTCGGTTCTTACCACTTCTTTCATCTTAGGATTCAAACGCCATTGGTGATCAACAACGGGTTTAGCATTAGGTTCCATATTAATCTTGTGCTCACAGAGAGTGGGACTAATGCCCTTAAGATCATCAAGAGTATATCCAATAGCAGCTCGGTGCTTCTTCAGAATTTTCAATAATCTTTCTTCTTCATGTTCTGAAAGGTTAGCACTAATAATAACATGATATATATTTTCTCATCAAGATAAGCATATTTCAAAGTGTCAGGCAATTGTTTTAATTCAAACACAAGATCACCTTTAGGTGGAGGAGGACCTCCTAGAGTTTCAATAGGCAAATTGTTTTTAAGCAGAGGTTGTTGTTCAAAGAATATTTTATCTATTTCATTTCTTTCACGTAAGTGCATATCATTTTCATGGTCAAGCAAATATTTTTCTAGTGAATCAGTAGGAGGCATGGCAATAGAAGCAAGACCAATTATTTCATCCTTACTAGGTAGTTCTTTCACATCTATGTCCTCTATTTCAGCGGGTGTTATGTCATTCATAATTTCTTGGTATAAGGTAAAAGTAATATCACTCACACTAGCACCTAAGTCACATAAACCATTATAACAATGATCTCCTATTTTAACTGAAACAACGAGCATGCCAACAACAGGTCTATGTTTATCTTTTTCATCGGGTTTGGCAATTCTAGCAGCTTCTTCACAGAAGTAAATAACATGCCCATCAATATTTTCTACCAAGAGATCTTTAACCATAGAAACACTAGGTTCTACTTTGAGTTGTTCTGAGGGTCTAGGTGCTTTAATATTACTTTTGCGAACCACAGTTGAAACCTTAGCATGTTCCTTTATCCTAACAGGGAAAGGTGGTTTTTCAATATAAGCAGTAGGCACAACTAGATCAACATTGTAAATGATAGTTTCATCTTTAGCTATTACCAGTTATTTAATTTCTTCTTTAATAGGGGGATGATATTTAAACCACTTCTCCTTAGGGAGATCAACATGAGTAGCAAATGATTCACAAAAGGAGGCTACTATATCAGAGTCAAGTCCATATTTAGTGCTAAACTTGTAAAAAGCATTAGTATTCATAAAAGACTTAACACAATCAAACTCAAGCTTAATACTAGAATCTTTACCTTCATTGAGTTCCCAATCTTTAGAGTTGCATTTAATTCTTTCTAAAATATCCCACCTGAATCCAATAGTCTTCTTCATAAAAGAACCAGTACCAGAAGTATCGAGCATGGATTGATCATCACGAGAAAGCCGAGCATAAAAGTTTTGAATAATAATTTCTCTCGAGAGCTCATGATTGGGGAATGAATATAACATTTACTTAAGCCTCCCCCAAGCTAGAGCGATACTTTCTCCTTCACGAGGCCAAAAATTACATATCTAATTCCGATCACGATGAACTAGATGCATAGGATAAAATTTTCGGAGAAATTCCAATTTCAATCGATTCTAATTCCAAGATCCAATTTCATCGCATGGCCTATACCATGTCAATGCCTTTACCTTCAAAGATAAAGGGAAAACCTTATTCTTAGTTTCATCTCTGGATAAACCTGCAAGCTTAAATAATCTACAAATTTCATCCACGTATATCAAGTGCATAACAGGATGTTCAGCTCCATCTCCTGCATAAGGATTAGCTAGCAGTTGTTCTGTCATACCCGAAGGAATTTCATAACCAATATTTTCACTAGGTGCAGTAGGTTGAGGGGCAACTAATTGTGGTTCCGGTCAAGGTGAAGATACCCCGAACAAACCCCTCAAAGGATGGTTCTCCATAGTAACAAGTGACAATAAATTTCAGCACGTAGTAATAATTTTTCCTTACCAATTCCACTTACCAAGAGCACTTCACTCCACTTAAACAACGCCAGAAAAGAGTATTGATGACCCACAAGTATAGGGGATCAATCGTAGTCCTTTCGATAAGTAAGAGTGTCGAACCCAACGAGGAGCAGATGGAAATGACAAGTGGTTTTCAGCAAGGTATTTTCTGCAAGCACTGAAATTGTAGGTAACAGGTAGTTTGATAGCAAGATAATTCGTAACGAGCAAGTAACAGTAACGGTAAATAAAGTGCATCAGGGTAGCCCAATCCTTTTGTGGCAAAGGACCAGCCAAAACGTGTCTTATAATAAGCAAAGCGTTCTTGAGGGTACACGGGAATTTCATCTAGTCACTTTCATCATGTTGGTTTGATTCGGGTTCGCTACTTTGATAATTTGATATGTGGGTGGACCAATGCTTATGTGTTTTTCTTACTTGAACAAACCTCCTACTTATGATTAACACCCTCGCAAGCATCCGCAAGTACGAGAAAAGTATTAAGATAAAATCTAACCATAGCATTAAACTTTTGGATCCAAATTGGCCCCTTACGAAGTAGCGCATAAACTAGGGTTTAACCTTCTGTCACTCTAGCAACCCATCATCTAATAACTACTCCACAATGCATTCCCTTAGGCCCAAATATGGTGAAGTGCCATGTGGTCGACGTTCACATGACACCACTAAGGGAATCAGAACATACATATCATCAAAATATCGAACACATATCAAGTTCACATGATTACTTGCAACAAGATTTCTCCTGTGATCTCAAAAACAAAAGTAACTACTCACAAATTATAATCATGCTCAAGATCACTGGGGTATTAAATAGCATAATGTATCTGAACATATAATCATCCACCAAATAAACCATATAGTAATTAACTACAAGATGTAATCAACACTACTAGTCACCCACAGGTACCAATCTGAGGTTCCGGTACAAAGATTGAACACAATAGATGAACTAGGATTTGAGGGGACATGGTGTTGTTGAAGATGTTTATGGAGATTGGCCTCCCAAAGATGAGAGGGTTGTTGGTGATGACGATGGCTTCGATTTCCCCCTCCGGGAGGTAAGTTCCCTCGGTGGAATCGCTCCGCTAGAGGAAAACAGTGCTCCTGCCCAAGTTCCGCTTCGAGACGGCGGCGCTCTATCCCGAAAGTCCTCTCCTTATTTCTTCTAGGTAAAAATGACTTATATACCAGAAGATGGACACCGGAGGTGGGCTGGGCTGAGCACAACCCACCAGGGCGCGCCTGGGGGCCTTGGCGCGCCCTGGTGTCTTGTGCTCACCAGGTGGGGCCCCTCCGGTAGTTATTTGCTCTAGTATTTTTATATATTCGAAAACAAATCTCTGTAAAATTTCAGCTCATTTGGAGATGTGCAGAATAGGTAACTCTGACGTAGCTTTTTCAGGTCCAGGATTCCAGCTCCCGGCATTCTCCCTCTTTGTGTAAACCTTGCATATTATAAGAGAAAAGGCATTATAATTACTTCATAAAGCATTATTATGCATAAAAACATTATAAATAACAGTAGGAAAACATGATGCAAAATGGACATATCAGGGGGGGTATTTTCCATAAATCTGTGTGGAAAATAAATCCCATTTTCAGTCAACTTCATGTAATAGGATTTGACCCTCTCTAGTGTGCACGATGTGGCTGCAATGGACACAAAGCATTCGAGCGCCTCTCCTCCAAACCACTAGCTTTCCTACAACACCCGTTCCGCCGCCCGGACTCAAGCCCGAGTCCTCCGCTGCGGAGGCCGCCCGCGGCCAGCTTAGGGCTATCCTCATCGGCTCCCACCGCATCGACCTGGCCGCTCCACGGCCCCGCTCGCCTGTGGTCGTCCTTGATACGTCTCCGTCATATCTATAATTTTTTATTGGTTCATGCCAATATTATACCACTTTCACATACTTTTGGCAACTATTTATATGATTTATTGGACTAACCTATTGATCCAGGGCCCAGTGCCAGTTCCTGTTTTCTGCATGTTTTTTGTATCCCAGAGTATTCATATCAAACAAAGTCCAAATGCAATAAAATTTCACGGAGAATTATTTTGGATATATGTGATTTTTGGGAATTGTAATCACCGCAAACGGAGGCCCGTGGTGGGCACAACCCACCAGGGCGCGGTCCCGGAGCCAGGCGTGCCGTGGTGGGTTGTGCCTACCTCGTACATCGGTTGGAGCTCTACTTCAGGCGAAAGGAAGCTTATATCCGGAAAAAATCATGTTCAAATCTTAGCGCAATCGGAGTTACGGATCTCCAGGAATATAAGAAACGGTTTTCGGCCTGATCTGGGGAATGCGAAATAGAAGAGAACAGAGAGGGAGATCCAATATCGGAGGGGCTCCCGCCCCTCCGCAGCCATGGAGACCAAGGACCAGAGGGGGAACCCTCCTCCCATCTATGGGGAGGCCAAGGAAGAAGAAGAAGGAGGGGGCTCTCTCCCCCTCTCTCCCGGTGGCGCCGGAGTGCTGCCGGGGCTAGGATTGTGACGGCGATCTACATCAAAAATCTTGCTACCGTCAACACCAACTTTCTCCCCCTCTATGCAGCGGTGTAACACCTCTTTTCCCCACTATAATCTCTACTTAAACATGGTGCTCAACTCCATATATTATTTCCCAATGATCTATGGTTATCCTATGATGTTTGAGTAGATCCGTTTTGTCATGTGGGTTAATCGTGATCTTGGTTGGTATGATTATATATTTTATTTATGGTGATGTCCTACGGTGCCCTCCATATCACGCAAACATGAGGGCCCCCCGCTGTAGGGTGTTGCAATATGTTCATGGTTTACTTATTGTCAGTGTTGCGGGGGATGACAGCAGCCCAAACGCGGATAAGTTGGTTATAGCGTATGGGAGTAAAGAGGACTTGATACTTAATGCTATGGTTGGGTTTCACGACCTTAATGATCTTTAGTACTTGCGGATGCTTGCTAGAGTTCCGATCATAAGTGCATATGATCCAAGTAGAGAAAGTATGTTAGCTCATGCCTCTCCCTCATATAAAATTACAAGAATGATTACCGGTACTTGTTATCGATTGCCTAGGGACAAATAACTTTCTTGTTGACAAAAGCTCTCTACTAAAACTAACTTAGTTGTGTCTTTATCTAAACAGCCCCTAGATTTTATTTACGTGCTCTTTATTATCTTGCAAACCTATCCTATCACACCTACAAAGTACTTCTAGTTTCATACTTGTTCTAGGTAAAGCGAACGTCAAGCGTGCGTAGAGTTGTATCGGTGGTCGATAGAACTTGAGGGAATATTTGTTCTACCTTTAGCTCCCCGTTGGGTTCGACTCTCTTACTTATCGAAAGAGGCTATAATTGATCCCCTATACTTGTGGGTTATCAAGACCTTTCTCTGGCGTCGCTGCCGGGGAGCAATAGCGTGGGGTGAATATTCTTGTGTGTGCTTGTTTGCTTTATCACTAAGTAGTTTTTATTTCCTGTTCTAAGTTGTTCTCTATCTTTTGTTATGGATATGGAACACGAAACACCAAAAAAATTAGTGGTACTTGCTACTCATGGAGATGGGGAACCTCCTAAAACCCTCGATGCTCGTTATGTGAAAAATATTATGCACTACTTTGATAATCCTGAGAAAACCCCATTCAACTTGATAATGGGAGTAACGTTGGATCAACGTGAATACTTTATGGATTATCGCTTGACACAAAAAGGGAAACTTTTATGGGATCAAATTCATATGTTGCATTGGTATGCTTGGAATTTATGTCAGAGATATGATTTTACTTGTTGCTCTAAGATGAATGCTCCACATCTTCCCTTTTCATGTGAATTTAATGATAATGAAACCTTGGCTTCTTATGCTAATGGTATATATGATTATTATGATGTGGAATGAATAGAAGAATTTGTTGCTTTTAATGGTGCTTATGAAATTGAATCTGTGTTTATAAAGTATGAAGCTTTTGATGATGATGTTTATAGACCTGAAAATTTTGCCATCCTTAAATATTGCTATGATAATTATAAATACAATTCCGATATTGATGAATTTATTGAGAAAGTCTCCGCTGTCCAAGAAGAGACTAATATTTTGCAGGAGTCTATGGAAGAAGGAATTGATGAAACTGTGAGCTCATTGGATGAAAAAGATGATGAGGAGAGCGAAGAACAAAAGGAGGAAGATCGGATTAGCTACCCGTGCCCACCTTCTAATGAGAGTAACTCTTCAACTCATACATTATTTAATTTCCCTTCGTGCTTACCGAAGGATGATTGCCATGATAATTGCTATGATCCCGTTGATTCATTTGAAATATCCCTTTTTGATGAACTTGATGCTTGCTATGCTTGTGGCCAAGATGCCAATATGAATTATGCTTATGGAGATGAACTTGCTATAGTTCCTTATGTTAAGAATGAAATTGTTGCTATTGCACCCACACATGATAGTCCTATTATCTTTTTGAATTCTCCAAACTACACTATATCGGAGAAGTTTGCTCTTATTAAGGATTATATTGATGGGTTGCGTTCTACCACTACACATGATGATTTTGATGAATATAATATGCATGTGCTTGCTGCTCCTACTTGCAATTATTATGAGAGAGGAACTATATCTCCACCTCTCTAAGTTTCCAACACAAAAAATTGCAAGAAACTGCTTATGCTATGTATTGGCCTTTACTTGATGTGCATGAATTGTTCTTGTATGACATGCCGATGCATAGGAAGAGAGTTAGACTTCGTCATTGCTTGATATATGTTGCTTTGTTCTCACTACTAAATGCTAAATCATTGTTGATTCAAATTGGCTTTGATATAACTTGGGATCCGAGTGGATCCATTACTTGAGCACTTTATGCGTAGCTTAATGGCTTTAAAGAAAGCGCTGCCAGGGAGACAACCCGGAAGTTTTAGAAAGTCATTTATTTCTGTTGGGTGCTTTTATAAAGTTTAAAAACAAAAACATATATAGAGGGGAACTTAAAACTTTTTCAAAAAGAGAAGCGATTGAAAGGTGATGCATTGCGGAAGTGAGGGTCGACCTTGAACACTTGTGTTCATGCTCATGGAAACAATGTAGAATTTTTAATGAAGATTCTCACAAAAATAATTATCCCCTTGTACAATTCCATTGTATTATAAAAATAATGTGCCAAGATTTGCCTTTAGGATGTTTACATTGCTTGTTGGTTTGTGCGGTGCAAAACAGAAACTTTGGCTGTAGTGCGCGATTTTATATTTTTTCCTGGAACGTCAAACGGTTCTGAAACTTTTTGCACTGTCTTTATATACAAATTTTTTATTTTTCCTAATTTTTTCAGAATTTTTGGAGTACCAGAAGTATGGTGAATGTTCATATTACTACAGACTGTCCTGTTTAATACAGATTCTGTTTTTGATGCATTGTTTGCTTGTTTTGATGAAACTATCGATTTCTATTAGTGGATTAAGCCATCAAAAAGTTATATTACAGTAGCTACAATGCAAAAACAAAATATGAATGGTTTGCAACAGTACTTAGAGCAGTGATTTGCTTTATTATACTAACGGATCTTGCCAAACTTTCTGTTGAGTTTTGTGTGGATGAAGTGATCAAAGATCGAGGAGGTCTAGATATGAGGAGAAGGAGGAGAGTCAAGAGCTCAAGCTTGGGGATGCCAAGGCACCCCAAGTAAATATTCAAGGAGACTCAAGCGTCTAAGCTTGGGGATGCCCCGGAAGGCATCCCATCTTTCTTCAACAAGTATCGCTATGTTTTCGGTTTCGTTTCGTTCATGTGATATGTGCAAATCTTGGAGCGTCTTTTGCTTTTAGTTTTCATTTTTATTTTATGCACCATGCTGGTATGAGATAGTACATGGTTAATTTATGGAATGCTCATTGCACTTCACTTATATCTTTTGAGTATGGCTTTTTAGAATGCTTCATGTGCTTCACTTATATCATTTGAAGTTTGGATTGCCTGTTTCTCTTCACATAGAAAACCGTTGTTTGAAGAAGGCTGTTTTGCTTCACTTATATTTGTTACAGCATGGTATTTTTTAGAAATAATTAAACTCTCATGCTTCACTTATATCTATTTAGAGAGTCAAAAAGGAATTGGTCAATTGCATGGTTAGTCATAAAATCCTACATAAAACTTATGGATCACTGAATATGATATGTTTGATTCCTTGCAATAGTTTTGTGATATAGAGATGGAATATGTGGGAGGTACTAGTAAATGGTTGTGTTAGTAAGAATATTGGTGTTAAGGTTTGTGATTCCCGAAGCATGCACGTATAGTCTCTCGTTATGCTATGATGTTGGAGCATGATTTATTATTGATTGTCTTCCTTATGAATGGCGGTCGGGTACGAGCGATGGTCTTTTCCTACCAATCTATCCCCCTAGGGGCATGCGTAGTAGTACTTTGCTTCGAGGGCTAATAAACTTTTGCAATAAGTATATGAGTTCTTTATGACTAATGTGAGTCCATGGATTATACGCACTCTTACCTTTCCGCAATTTGCTAGCCTCTACGGTACCGTGCATTGCCCTTTCTCACATCGAGACGTGGTGCAAACTTCGCAGGTGCATCCAAACCCCGTGATATGATACGCTCTATCACACATAAGCCTTATTATATCTTCCTCAAAACAGCCACCATACCTACCTATTATGGCTTTTCCATGGCCATTCCGAAATATATTGCCATGCAACTTCCACCGCTTCCATTTGATGACTTGAGCATTCATTGTCATATTGCTTTGCATGATCATATAGCTGACATAGTAGTTGTGGCTCAGCCATCGTTCATCATTTTTCATACATGTTACTCTATATCATTGCACATCCTGGTACATTGCCAGAGGCATTCATATAGAGTCATACTTTGTCATAGGTATCGAGTTGTAATTATTTATTTATTTTGAGTTATAAGTAAATAGAAGTGTGATGATCATCGTTATTCATTTTTAGAGCAGTGCCCCAGTGAGGAAAGGACGATGGAGACTATGATTCCCCAACAAGTCAGGATGAGACTCCGGACAATGAGAGAGAAAAGGAAAAAAAAGAAAAAGATAAAAAGAAAAAAGAAATAAACAAAGAGAGAAGGGGCATTGTTAGTATCCTTTACCACACTCGTGCTTCAAAGTAGCACCATGTTTTTCATACGGGGAGTCTCCTATGTTGTCACTTTCATATATACTAGTGGGAATTTTTCATTATAGGATTAGATGCACACCCACTTAGTTTTTATATTGAGCTTTCATACACTTATAGCTCTTAGTGCATTCGTTGCACGGCAATCCCTACTCCTCGCATTGATATCAATTGATGGGCATCTCCATAGCCCGTTGGTTAGCCACATCGATGTGAGACTTTCTAATTTTTGTCTTATTTATATTTACCCCTATCATCATACTCTATTCCACCCGTAGTGCTATATCCATGGATTGCACTCATGTATTGCGCGAGGGTTGAAAAAGCTGAAGCGCGTTAAAAAGTATGAACCAATTGCTCGACTTGTCATCGGGGTTGTGCATGATAAATACTTTGTGTTAAGAAGACAGAGCATGACAAGACTATATGATTTTGTAGGGATAACTTTCTTTAGCGTTGATATTTTGAAAGACATGATTGTTTATTGGGATGCCTGAGTATTGATGTCTTTATGTCAAATTATAGACAATTTCTTTGAATCACTTATATCTTAATATTCATGGAATGATTAGATATATGATCAAGTTTATGCTAGGTAGCATTCCACATCAAAAATTATCTTCTTTATCATTTACCTGCTCGAGGACGAGCAGTAATTAAGCTTGGGGATGCTGATACGTCTCCATCGTATCTATAATTTTTGATTGTATCATGCCAATATTATACCACTTTCACATACTTTTGGCAACTTTTTATATGATTTATTGGACTAACCTATTGATCCAGGGCCCAGTGCCAGTTCCTGTTTTCAGCATGTTTTTGTATCGCAGAGTATCCATATCAAATGAAGTCCAAATGCAATAAAATTTCATGGAGAATTATTTTGGAATATATGTGATTTTTGGGAGTTGGAATCACCGCAAACGGAGGCCCGTGGTGGGCACAACCCACCAGGGCGCGGTCCCGGAGCCAGGCGTGCCGTGGTGGGTTGTGCCCACCTCGGACGTCGGTTGGAGCTCTACTTCGAGCGCAAGGACGCTTATATCCGAAAAAAATCATGTTCAAATCTCAGCGCAATCAGAGTTACGGATCTTCGGGAATATAAGAAACGGTTTTCGACCATATCTGGGGAACGCGAAACAGAAGAGAACAGTGAGGGAGATCTAATCTCGGAGGGGCTCCCGCCCCTCCGCGGCCATGGAGACCAAGGACCAGAGTGGGGAACCCTCCTCCCATCTAGGGGGGAGGCCAAGGAAGAAGAAGAAGGAGGGGGTTCTCTCCCCCTTTCTCCCGGTAGCGCCGGAGTGCCGCCGGGGCTAGGATTGTGACGGCGATCTACATCAACAATCTTGCTACCGTCAACACCAACTTTCTCCCCCTCAATGCAGCGGTGTAACACCTCTTCTCCCCGCTGTAATCTCTACTTAAACATGGTGCTTAGCTCCATATATTATTTCCCAATGATCTATGGTTATCCTATGATGTTTGAGTAGATCCGTTTTGTCCTGTGGGTTAATCGTGATCTTGGTTAGTATGATTGTATATTTTATTTATGGTGCTGCCCTACGGTGCCCTCCGTCTCGCGCAAACGTGAGGGGCCCCCGCTGTAGGGTGTTGCAATATGTTCATGGTTTACTTATTGTCAGTGTTGCGGGGGATGACAGCATCCCAAACGCGGATAAGTGGGTTATGGCGTATGGGAGTAAAGAGGACTTGATACTTAATGCTATGGTTTGGTTTCACGACCTTAATGATCTTTAGTTGTTGTGGATGCTTGCTAGAGTTCCAATTATAAGTGCATATAATCAAAGTAGAGAAAGTATGTTAGCTCATGCCTCTCCCTCATATAAAATTACAAGAATGATTACCTGTACTTGTTATCGATTGCCTAGGGACAAATAACTTTTTTGTTGACAAAAGATCTCTACTAAAACTAAATTAGTTGTGTCTTTATCTAAATAGCCGCTAGATTTTATTTACGTGCTCTTTATTATCTTGTAAACCTATCCTATCACACCTACAAAGTACTTCTAGTTTCATACTTGTTCTAGGTAAAGCAAACGTCAAGCGTGCGTAGAGTTGTATCGGTGGTCGATAGAACATGAGGGAATATTTGTTCTACCTTTAGCTCCTCGCTGGGTTCGACACTCTTATCGAAAGAGGCTACAATTTATCCCCTATACTTGTGGGTTATCAGTCCTCCCAGCCTCGCTGCGCTCGGTGCCCTCGCCAGACGGCGACTCTGCACCAGCCTCCCCTACGATTGTGCACTCCTCCTTCGTCAATAGCAACACCACGCCACCTCACCGTGTAGCTTCAGGCTCGTCTGCGGCTGCAGGGGCGCATGGTGGGCTCCCTCCCATCGAAGCTTCCCCTGCCCACATCCCAGACATTTTTGTCCCACATGGGTTGGTGCACGACGTCAGCAACTTCGCGTTCGCCCACCTCAACATCACCATGGTAGAGCCGCACAACTTCCTCTCTCATCTCTTCGACTCGCGCATGCCCTCGGCCGAGTTCCACTTCCGGCGGCCTCCGTCTGCTCCACGCTGCTGGTCTTCAACTCCGAGGAGGGCAGGGATGCGGCGGTGGAGTTCTTTCCCACCACTTTCCTGGGGATTAAAGTGGAGCTCCTCCGCCCCGAAGATGCAGACAACCGAGCCACCACCACCTATGACCGCCTTGTCGAGATCGACACCGCTGGATACCGACTCGAGCTGTGGCACTGCTAGGGAGCCAACTTTGTTCTCGACCACCTTGGGATGCTTTGTTGCATCGATAGTCGCTGGCTTCACCTGGGCGACTTTACCACCATGCGCGCCTTCGTCCAAGTTGAGTCCTCCACCAACTTCCCCGCCTGCTACATCATGCGTCTCCCACAGGCGCAGGTCATTGACGTGCTCCTTGCCATCATCAATACTCGGGCTCTCATTGGAGGTCTCACTGTCCCCTTGGATGGTGACCACGCCGACGCAGAGCCTAAGCACATCATGTGCGTCCACGGGTTGTGGACTACCAACACCCAGCCATGCCCATGCAATGGGGTCCACTACGACGATGATGACTACATGCCCCCCTTGCCAACCCCAGGGCGCCATGTCGATGTCGCCTTCCTCGCCGACATGCAGTCCCCACTCTTTGGCGAGTCCTACACATTTGCCCTTGACCTTGATGATGGCACACACTCCATCACTGTCATCTTCGACGACATCCCCGTGGAGAACTCTTTCATAGCACTAGCGGTTGAGGACGAGGACGACGATGAGCCCCTGGACGATCTACTCGATATGCCCATGACCCCCTCACCTCCTGGCACTTTTGATCATTCTGTATATCCTCCCGTTCCTAACGTGTGTGCATCTCCTCCGCGTTTGCCAGCTGCTGTCGAGGACAAGCACAAGGTTGTTCTACACCGCAATCATGCTTATGACAAGTGCGCGACTGACCTCTCCCTCACCCTCCGCCGCAGCCGATGCCTGGAGGGTGTAGAGGGCCCTATCTTCATCGACATGACAACGAAGGCCATCCGTGCTAAGGCGAAGAAGTTCGATCTCACTGCTGTTTCTAATGGTCTTGATGCAGGCATCAACGCTGTGGGCTTGACCGAACCCAACTGCCCCCCCCCTCGGACGACATGGACGCACTGTTGCTTGTTGCAGTGCAGTGTAGTGCCACACCGAAGGATGTTCGTGAGATCACCATGGTGCCCTCCCAGTGCAATGAATTGGTTCGCCAAGCCTCCTAGTCGATTGCCTCATCGCTCACCACTCGTCTTAGTTCTGAAACTAGAGGACTACCACATCGCTAGCACTTTTTGCGTTGCCGAACTTGGGCATCAGTTGGGTGTGCACATGTTCGGTCTAGCTGTCCTTCTAGTATTTCAATTTATTTCCACGTAACCGCCAAGTACTCCATCTTTAGTGCCAATGTGATCAGCCTATTTACTTATGTGCTCATGTCTCTGATCATGGGTGTTCCAACGTTCTATGGTTAACACAAAATTCACTTTCTGTTGTTGGAATGTGAGGGGCTTGGCCAACCACAAAAATGCTCAGACGTGCTTGCTAAATTTTTTTCCATGAAACCAAATGCTTGCTTCCTCCAGGAAACAAAGCTAACCTCCCCTGACCCACATAAAACTCGTTCGTTCCTCCCAAACCAACATGACATTCCTCGGCATAAAGATGTAGATGGATCTGCGGGCAGTCTCATGGCCTCTTGTTCTTCCTCTCATTTCTCCTCTATCACTTACACTCAATCAAGCTTCACGAAAACGCTTATGTTTACCTCCCTAGCCTCTCCGCTACCCCTTAGTGTCACAAACGTTTACGCCCCCACCGATCACTCACTTAAGCCTACTTTCCTGCGGACCCATCGACATGTGCTCCTCCTCCAAATCTACCTTGGATGATTTGTAGTGACTTTAACCTTATGAGATATGCCTCGGACAAAAAAATGACTCTTTCCGCCAACATGAGACTGACCTTTTCAACCAATGGATCAATAATTCAGCTCTTATCAAACTCTCACTTCTTGATAGAAAATTTACTTGGTCCAACAAGCGGGACAAGCCAACCCTTAAACTACTAGACCGTGTTTTCATTAATGACTCCTGGGATCAAATCTTTCTCGACTCATCGATGTCTAGTCTCACTCGTTTCTTTTCGACCATGTTCCCATTGTCATTGCAGTTTGCTCATCTTTCCCTCCTCCCGCGCTTTTCAGATTTGAATTAGGTTGGGCCCAAAACCCGTCTTGCAGATCAGTCATTGCCTCTTCCTGGGCCTCGTCCCCAACTCGCCAATCAGCCCCTCTCTCGATTACTCGTGCGCTAAAAAAATATCGTATTGCCCTTCGTGTTTGGCGTAAAAACACTGTCCCTACTCGGGAAACAAATTGCAAGCTAGTAATATACCTCCTCGATCACATCGAAGAATCGTGTTTCCTCTCCTTTGCAAAACTTGCCCTTCGGCGGATAGTCACTAAGGTGCTACATAGAACGGTTCGGGAAAAATTGATCACCAAACTTTCACGTCCCATGATGCAAAAAGCCACATTCTCACCTCCTATTACTCATCCATTCTGGGAACGCCTTTCTCGCCAACTTGGAATTTCTCTCTAGAATCTCTCTACCCCACTCTCACCCCACAACTACTTCACCTGAATTCACCTTTCTCGGTGCAGAAAATCTATGATGCCTCCGTAGACATGAACATTTTTGCTAGCCCTGGCCTTGATGGCTTCGGGCCAGGTTTCTATGAAAAATTCTGGCCAATTCTTAAACCAAAAACTCTAGACCTTTTCCTATGTTTCTACAACCTATCGGCAGACATCTCTTGCCTCAATCGAGCCTATATCATCCTTCTACCAAAGGCATCGGACTCCCCTATGTCGGACGCTTTTAGACCCATCTCGCTTCAAAGTTGCCCAGTTAAAGCCATCACTAAACTTCTCGCTAGTCATCTAAAAAAGTCTGCTCCTCTACTGGTACATCCGGATCAGACCGGCTCTTTATCAGGTCGCACTATCTCTGAAAATTTTCTTTACGCGAGTATCATTCTACATGTTTGTGCTAGAAAAAAGACTCCCACCATGGTCATTAAGCTTGATTTCTCTAAGGCGTTTGACTCTATATGCCGGCCTTCCCTACTTGCTATTCTGGCTGCTCGGGGCTTTTCGAACAAGTGGATTGGCTGGATCAACTTCCTCCTTACTACTGGTAAAATGGTTATCCTCCTCAATGGAGTGCCTGGCCCTTGGACCGATTGCAAAAATGGCTTACGTTAGGGGGATCCCCTCTGCCCCTTCCTATTCATAATAGTCACAGATGTCCTCCGAAGAATGATCATAAAAGCTTGTGATCAGAATGTACTCGCCCACCCTATCTCTCCTACACTCCCTTGCCCGGTCCTACAATATGCAGATGACACACTAATCATAATTAAGGCAGATGCTTCAGCCGCCGCAAATCTCAAACGTATCCTAGACGATTTTTCTAGTGCCACAGGGCTCTCCATTAATTTCTCCAAAACCACGTTTGCCCCCCTAAACATTGAGCCAGACCTCACCGCCTCTTTGGCCGAGACAGTGGCCACCTCAGTTGCCACCTTCCCACAAAAATACCTTGGACTTCCCCTCTCTCTGCGTAAACTCCCTCCCTCTGCGTTTTAACCCATAATTGACCATTGGGATATCTACCTTTCAGGGTGGCGAGCCCTTTTACTATCTAGAGGGGGTCATCTAATACTGTTATATGCTGTCCTAGATAGTCTCCCAACCTATTTTATCATGTGTTTTTCTCTACCAATAAGTGTCTTGGAAGAAATTGACAAGCGACATAGGATTTCTTCTGGTCAGACGATGATGCTTTCTTTGGGGCCAAGTGCCTAGTTGCATGGGATAAGGTGTGTATGCCTAAGCAGGCAGGTGGTCTAGGCGTTAAAAACTTGCGAGCACATTTTTTTTGCCTTATGTTGAAATCCGCATTTAAATTCCTTCACTCACCTCTGTTACCTTGGAAGGATTGGATTCTTAACCACTCCCCTCTGCATATAGGTCTCGGTAAAAATGTCTCCTTCCTGGGCAAAGCTATTTTCAAACACCTTCACACCCTCAGAGAGATATCACAAGTTAATATAGTGGATGGCTCATCCACCTTCTTTTGGTTAGATCGATGGCTACTTCCCGAACACCTCTCCACTACATTCCCAGCCATGTTTTCACACCACACAAAGCCAACAACTCTTGTCAAAAACTTAGTGATGGATGGAATCGATTTGGGCTTGCTTAGCTGACTAACCTTAAATGCTTCCAATGAATTGGCTTCCTTGAGATTTTTGTGGTGGGATGTGAACCTCTCAGACGCGCTAGATGAACGATCCCTGCTCAACGGAGCCCCCTTATCCACCAAGGGTGCCTACAATGCTCAGTTGTCGGATTCGAACCTTGCTTACATTTGGGACTCAAATGTCCCTAGCAGGGTTGAAATCTTTGGGTGGTTATTCTACTTGGACAGGCTTAGCACTCGAGCAAATCTGCACCGCAAGACCATCATAGACTCTTCATCTTGCCCACGTTGCAATGCAGCTCAGGAGGATCGTGCACATTTGTTCCTCTCTTGCCATGCTTCGGTTTCCATCTGGGAAGCTCTAGGTCTTCAGCCTTGCTACTCGCCTCTCTCGGAGATGGAGTTGTGGAGCTTGCCCTGTCATCCAACCCTACCAAGGTGGGTTTGGCCTTTTGTCCTGCTCTTGGTGCTTTGGAAAATTTGGGATGCTCGAAATGCTATGACTTTTAGATGGATTACCCAAAATCCCTTTGATGTAATCCGGGTTGTAATATTTGTTCTCACTCTATGGTCTCACCGCCTACGCAAGGCGGATAAAAAAATCCACGCCGGAATATGGCGGGATTTTTTTCTGCTCTCATCTCTCCTAAACAAAACATGTTGTTGATTTTTTTGTTGAAATATATTCAGGTGGGGAGTCTTTCCCCCGGTGACAGTTTCAAAAAAAAGGAGTTGACAGAATATATACCATTTTTAAGCAGGGTCCACTTAATAGTGTCTCTCTCATTAGTCAAAGTAATGCTATCACAAACCTCTCGAATATGGTTCCACAATTCCAAAGACTTCCAATCAAAGTTCTTCTAAAATGAATTTGATCAAGCCCTTTCATATATACCTCAACTATTGAAAGATTTTTATCAAAGCATATGTTTTAGGGTCTAGGAAAGCTGTGCTGGAGGCCTTTGTCTCCTAACCACACATCTTCCCAGAACCTGACATTTTTACCATTCCGCTCGATGAATTTACGAAGGGAGAATTTTTTTGACTTTCAACAAGCCTTGAAAAAATTGTGAATCACTCTGTCTAGGTTTTATTCCAATCAAGCTTTGATTTTTTTAGATATTTCTTAGTTAGAATTTCCTACAAAAGCTCTTTTGAATTATTTGCAAAGTAAAGCTTGATTCATCCGAACAAGATTCCAGAGTCCTAAGCGCCCAAAGTCTTTAGGTCTACACACTCCAAACAATTTGATAAGATGATATTTCCTCATCTTCCTGCCAGAGTAATCTAGCTCCAAAGAAGTCCATTCTCTTATTCACCCCACTGGCAGTCCATAAAAGGACATCATGAAATTTGGGATCCCAGTAAGAGATGACTGAATCAAAGTCACCCCACTACCACTAGGTAAGAGTCTCTGATCCCTTGCCAAGTACTACATTTTTTCTCCATCTCTTTTTTTCATCTATATGCATGCTTAAATATTTCAAAGGGAGTGATACGTCTCCAACGTATCTATAATTTTTGATTGCTCCATGCTATATTATGTACTGTTTTGGACATTATTGGGCTTTATTATTCACTTTTATATTATTTTTGGGACTAACCTATTAACTGGAGGCCCAGCCCAGAATTGCTGTTTTTTGCCTATTTCAGAGTTTCGCAGAAAAGGAATATCAAACGGAGTCCAAACGGAATGAAACCTTCGGGAACGTGATTTTTAGGAAGATTATAATCCGGGAGACTTGGACCCTACGTCAAGAAACAAAAGAGGAGGCCACGAGGTAGGGGGTGCGCCTACCCCCGCAGGGCGCGCCCTCCACCCTCGTGGGCCCCCTGTTGCTCCACCGACGTACTCCTTCCTCCTATATATACCTACGTACACCCAAACGATCAGATACGGAGCCAAAAACCTAATTCCACTGCCGCAACCTTCTGTACCCACGAGATCCCATCTTGGGGCCTGTTTCGGAGCTCCGTCAAAGGGGGCATCCATCACGGAGGGCTTCTACATCAACACCATAGCCTCTCCGATGAAGTGTGAGTAGTTTACTTCAGACCTTCGGGTCCATAGTTAGTAGCTAGATGGCTTCTTCTCTCTTTTTGGATCTCAATACAATGTTCTTCCCCTCTCTCGTGGAGATCTATTTGATGTAATCTTCTTTTTGCGGTGTGTTTGTTGAGACCGATGAATTGTGGGTTTATGATCAAGATTATCTATGAACAATATTTGAATCTTCTCTGAATTCTTTTATGTATGATTGGTTATCTTTGCAAGTCTCTTCGAATTATCAGTTTGGTTTGGCCTACTAGATTGATCTTTCTTGCAATGGGAGAAGTGCTTAGCTTTGGGTTCAATCTTGCGGTGTCCTTTCCCAGTGACAGCAGGGGCAGCAAGGCACGTATTGTATTGTTGCCATCGAGGATAACAAGATGGGGTTTTTATCATATTGCATGAATTTATACCTCTACATCATGTCATCTTGCTTAAGGCGTTACTCTGTTTTCATGAACTTAATACTCTAGATGCACGCTGGATAGCGGTCGATGAGTGGAGTAATAGTAGTAGATGCAGGCAGGAGTCGGTCTACTTGTCTCGGACGTGATGCCTATATACATGATCATACCTAGATATTCTCATAACTATGCTCAGTTCTGTCAATTGCTCAACAGTAATTTGTTCACCCACCGTAAAATACTTATGCTCTTGAGAGAAGCGACTAGTGAAACCTATGGCCCCCGGGTCTATCTTCATCATATTAATCTTCCAATACTTAGTTATTTCCTTTGATTTTTTACTTTGCTTTTATTTTACTTTGCGTCTTTATCACAAAAATACCAAAAATATTATCCTGACATATCTATCAGATCTCACTCTCGTAAGTGACCGTGAAGGGATTGACAACCCCTTATCACGTTGGTTGCGAGGTTTATTTGTTTTGTGTAGGTGCGAGGGACTCGCGCGTAGCCTCCTACTGGATTGATACCTTGGTTCTCAAAAACTGAAGGAAATACTTACGCTACTTTGCTGCATCACCCTTTCCTCTTTAAGGGAAAACCAACGCAGTGCTCAAGAGGTAGCAAGAAGGATTTCTGGCGCCGTTGCCGGGGAGGCTTACGCAAAGTCAAGTCAAGATTTGGACTCCCGACAACGAGCCATTTCTGGCGCCGTTGCCGGGGAGGTCTACGCAAAAGTCAACATACCAAGTACCCATCACAATCCCTTATCTCCCGCATTACATTATTTGCCATTTGCCTCTCGTTTTCCTCTCCCCCACTTCACCCTTGCCGTATTATTCGCCCTTTTTCCGTTCGTCTTTTCGTTTGCCTTGATGTCTTACTTGGCTCGTTTGCTCGTTTGGTTGAAATAGTTGAGTATTTATTCCTAAACAGATAAGCTAATATCTATGGATCCTCATCCGCTTGCCAATCTCTTTAAGAGATCCAATTATGATGAACCAATTGCTAGTGAGTTTTGTGCACTAGATTTTCTTTATGAAGTTTTGCTTGAAATTTGTGAATCTGAAAATTGTGATGAAGTACCTTATGAAGAGATTCACGATAGCTCCTTGAATAAAAACATTATTGCAATGATTTTACTATAAATTCTCTTGATGTCAATTGTGCTAATAATATGCAAAACCCTAAGGTTGGGGATGCTAGTTTTGCTATGTCCACTACTTATTGCAATGATCATGATTGGGGTGATTCTCCTTATGATCTTGAAAATCTATTTAAGCCCCATGATGAATATGAGATTGATAATATTGTTTGCAATAATATTGAAAGTGGGTTTGGAAGAGTGTCAACTTTAGATCCCACATATTTGGAGAATATTCAATCTTATGAAATTTTTGATAAAAGTGGGTCTGGAGAGGTCATGACTTTAGTTAATGTTAATCCCACTATTTCGGAAGAGTGTCAACTTTGCATGCATGTGGATCGTGTTGAAAGTATTTATTGTGATAGCTATTTTTTTTGAATTTTCTTATGATCCTACATGTAATTATTATGAGAGAGGAAAATATGGTTATAGAATTTTTCATGTTACTAAATTACCTCTCGTTATGTTGAGATTGCTATTGTTCCTTTCCGCTTCCTTGCATATGCTAGTTTTTGCTTGCTATGATAATTTGTCTTTATATAAGATGCCTATGCATAGGAAGTATGTTAGACTTAGATGTGTTTGTCACGTGTTTTATGATGCTCTCTTTGTGCTTCAATTCTTGTCTTTCATGTGAGCATCATTGAAATTATCAATGCCTAGCTAAAATGCTTTAAAGAAAAGCGCATGTTGGGAGACAACCCAATATTTTTCCTTGCTGTTATTCAATAAATATTTGATGTAGCCTCTGGTTAGATGTGTTTTTGTGTTTTAGTTAGTGTTTGTGCCAAGTTAAACCTATAGGATCTTCTTGGATGATAGTTATTTGATCTTGCAGAAATTTCCAGAAACTTTCTGTTCACGAAAATAATTGTTAAAAATCACCAGAACGTGATAAAATAGTGATTCCAATTGCTTCTGATCAATAAACAAATTGTCTAGGTCGTCCTATTTTGGCTGATGTTTTGGAGTTCCAGAAGTTTGCGTTAGTTACAGATTCCTACAGACTGTTCTGTTTTTGATAGATTCTGTTTTTCGTGTGTTGTTTGCTTATTTTGATGAATCTATGGCTAGTAAAATAGTTTATAAACCATAGAGAAGTTGGAATACAGTAGGTTTAACACCAATATAAATAAAGAATGAGTTCATTACAGTACCTTGAAGTGGTCTTTTGTTTTCTTTCGCTAACAGAGCTCACGAGATTTTCTGTTGAGTTTTGTGTTGTGAAGTTTTCAAGTTTTGGGTGAAAGATTTTGATGGATTATGGAACAAGGAGTGGCAAGAGCCTAAGCTTGGGGATGCCCATGGCACCCCCAGGATAATCAAAGGACACCATAAAGCCAAAGCTTTGGGATGCCCCGGAAGGCATCCCCTCTTTTGTCTACTTCCATCGGTAACTTTACTTGGAGCTATATTTTTATTCACCACATGTATGTGTTTTCCTTGGAGCGTCTTGTATGATTTGAGTTTTTGTCTTTTTAGTTTACCACAATCATCCTTGCTGTACACACCTTTTGAGAGAGCCATACATGATTTGGAATTTGTTAGAATACTCTATGTGCTCCGCTTATATCTTTTGAGTTATATAGTTTTGCTCTGGTGCTTCACTTATATCTTTTAGAGCACGGTGGTGGATTTGTTTTATAGAAACTATTGATCTCTCATGCTTCACTTAGATTATTTTGAGAGTCTTAAATAGCATGGTAATTGCTTGAATAATCCTAATATGCTTGGTATTCAAGAATAGTAAAAAATTCTTATGAGTGTGTTGAATACTATGAGAAGTTTGATGCTTGATAATTGTTTTGAGACATGAAGATGGTGATATTAGAGTCATGCTAGTTGAGTAGTTGTGAATTTGAGAAATACTTGTGTTAAAGTTTGTGATTCCCGTAGCATGCACGTATGGTGAACCGTTATGTGATGAAGTCGGAGCATGATTTATTTATTGATTGTCTTCCTTATGAGTGGCGGTCGGGGACGAGCGATGGTCTTTTCCTACCAATCTATCCCCCTAGGAGCATGCGCGTAATACTTTGCTTTGATAACTTGTAGATTTTTGCAATAAGTATATGAGTTCTTTATGACTAATGTTGAGTCCATGGATTATACGCACTCTTCTTCCTTCCACCATTGCTAGCCTCTCTAATACCGCGCACTTTTCGCCGGTATCATACACCCACCATAAACCTTCCTCAAAACAGCCACCATACCTACCTATCATGGCATTTCCATAGCCATTCCAAGATATATTGCCATGCAACTCTCCACCGCCCCGTTTATTATGGCACGCTCCATTGTCATATTGCTTTGCATGATCATGTAGTTGACATCGTATTTGTGGCAAAGCCACCGTTCATAATTCTTTCATACATGTCACTCTTGATTCATTGCATATCCCGGTACACCGCCGGAGGCATTCATATAGAGTCATATTTTGTTCTAAGTATCGAGTTGTAATTGTTGAGTTGTAAGAAAATAAAAGTGTGATGGTCATCATTTTTAGAGCATTGTCCCAAGTGAGGAAAAGGATGATGGAGACTATGATTCCCCCACAAGTCGGGATGAGACTCCGGACGAAAAAAAGAGGCCATAAAAAAAGAGAAAAGGCCCAAATAAAAAAATGAGAGAAAAAGAGAGAAGGGACAATGTTACTATCCTTTTACCACACTTGTGCTTCAAAGTAGCACCATGATCTTCATGATAGAGAGTCTCTCATTTTGTCACTTTCATATACTAGTGGGAATTTTTCATTATAGAACTTGGCTTGTATATTCCAATGATGGGCTTCCTCAAAACGCCCTAGGTCTTCGTGAGCAAGCGAGTTGGATACACACCCACTTAGTTTCCTTTGTTGAGCTTTCATATACTTATAGCTCTAGTGCATCCGTTGCATGGCAATCCCTACTCACTCACATTGATATCTATTGATGGGCATCTCCATAGCCCGTTGATACGCCTAGTTGATGTGAGACTATCTTCTTCCTTTTTGTCTTCTCCACAACCACCATTCTATTCCACATATAATGCTATGTTCATGGCTCACGCTCATGTATGCGTGAAGATTGAAAAGTTTGAAAATGTCAAAAGTATGAAACAATTGCTTGGCTTGTCATCGGGGTTGTGCATGATTTAAATACTTTGTGTGGTGAACATAGAGCATAGCCAGACTATATGATTTTGTAGGGATAACTTTCTTTGGCCATGTTATTTTGAGAAGACATAATTGCTTAGTTAGTATGCTTGAAGTATTATTATTTTTATGTCAATATTAAACTTTTGTCTTGAATCTTTCGGATCTGAATATTCATACCACAATTAAGAAGAATTACATTGAAATTATGCCAAGTAGCACTCCGCATCAAAAATTCTGTTTTTATCCTTTACCTACTCGAGGACGAGCAGGAATTAAGCTTGGGGATGCTTGATACGTCTCCAACGTATCAATAATTTTTGATTGCTCCATGCTATATTATCTACTGTTTTGGACATTATTGGGCTTTATTATTCAGTTTTATATTATTTTTGGGACTAACCTATTAACCGGAGGCCCAGCCCAGAATTGATGTTTTTTGCCTATTTCAGAGTTTCGCAGAAAAGGAATATCAAACGGAGTCCAAACGGATTGAAACCTTCGGGAACGTGATTTTTAGGAAGATTATGATCCGGGAGACTTGGACCCTACGTCAAGAAACAAAATAGGAGGCCACGAGGTAGGGGCGCGCCTACCCCCCCAGGGCGCGCCCTCCACCCTCGTGGGCCCCCTGTTGCTCCACCGACGTACTCCTTCCTCCTATATATACCTACGTACCCCAAACGATCAGATACGGAGCCAAAAACCTAATTCCACCGCCACAACCTTCTGTACCCACGAGATCCCATCTTGGGGCCTGTTCTGGAGCTCCGCCGGAGGGGGCATCCATCACGGAGGGCTTCTACATCAACACCATAGCCTCTTCGATGAAGTGTGAGTAGTTTACTTCAGACCTTCGGGTCCATAGTTAGTAGCTAGATGGCTTCTTCTCTCTTTTTGGATCTCAATACAATGTTCTCCCCCTCTCTCGTGGAGATCTATTCGATGTAATCTTCTTTTTGCGGTGTGTTTGTTGAGACCGACGAATTGTGGGTTTATGATCAAGATTATCTATGAACAATATTTGAATCTTCTCTGAATTCTTTTATGTATGATTGGTTATCTTTGCAAGTCTCTTCGAATTATCAGTTTGGTTTGGCCTACTAGATT
Organism: Triticum aestivum; assembly: GCF_018294505.1. Lineage (NCBI taxonomy): Eukaryota > Viridiplantae > Streptophyta > Magnoliopsida > Poales > Poaceae > Triticum > Triticum aestivum. Next base: position 337,865,464 of record NC_057811.1, on the reverse strand, counting down.
GATCTTTCTTGCAATGGGAGAAGTGCTTAGCTTTGGGTTCAATCTTGCGGTGTCCTTTCCCAGTGACAGCAGGGGCAGCAAGGCACGTATTGTATTGTTGCCATCGAGGATAACAAGATGGGGTTTTTATCATATTGCATGAATTTATACCTCTACATCATGTCATCTTGCTTAAGGTGTTACTCTGTTTTCATGAACTTAATACTCTAGATGCATGCTGGATAGCGGTCGATGAGTGGAGTAATAGTAGTAGATGCAGGCAGGAGTCGGTCTACTTGTCTCGGACGTGATGCCTATATACATGATCATACCTAGATATTCTCATAACTATGCTCAGTTCTGTCAATTGCTCAACAGTAATTCGTTCACCCACCGTAAAATACTTATGCTCTTGAGAGAAGCCACTAGTGAAACCTATGGCCCCCGGGTCTATCTTCATCATATTAATCTTCCAATACTTAGTTATTTCCTTTGATTTTTTTACTTTGCTTTTATTTTACTTTGCGTCTTTATCACAAAAATACCAAAAATATTATCCTAACATATCTATCAGATCTCACTCTCGTAAGTGACCGTGAAGGGAATGACAACCCCTTATCACGTTGGTTGCGAGGTTTATTTGTTTTGTGTAGGTGCGAGGGACTCGCGCGTAGCCTCCTACTGGATTGATACCTTGGTTCTCAAAAACTGAAGGAAATACTTACGCTACTTTGCTGCATCACCCTTTCCTCTTCAAGGGAAAACCAACGCAGTGCTCAAGAGGTAGCAGGGAGGCATCCCACAGGGCAAGTAAAAATGTTGGCAAAAACTACTTCTTTATCTTTTGCTACTTTGAACAAAAATAACTCGCTCTTATGGAAATTTATTTTAAGGCAAACATCTTCTCGAAATGCCAGAGTATGAATTTAAGGTTATGAGCACTCTCAAAATCATCGTGCAGCAAGAAAATTGTATCAGCAACAAATTGTAGCATATTAACACCATTTTTAGTATATTCAGATAGAACCCCTTTAATTAAGCCAGTTTCTTTTTCATTGTTCATAAAAATTGTGAGAGCATCGACAACAAGGTGAAAACGTAAAGGAGATAAAGCATCTACATTTCTAAGGGCCCATATGATCATTAACTTTGATACCTACATTCCCCCCTCTAACAGTTTGCTTCACCCAATCAATCCATTGGTCAGGGAGACCTTTAATTTCAATATTTGCATGACAAAAGGCCATTTAATTCAACATAAGCTTTCTCAAAATTAACTATAAAAATCAAAAAACTTTATTTCTTGTGTGAAACTATTTAAAACCTCATGCAAGATCATCACCCCCTCCATAATATATCTCCCTTTAAAAAAGGCAGTGTGGATTGGGAAAATAACCTCCCCAGCCATTCCATTAAGCAGAGGAGCAACTATGGAGGAAAAACTCATTTCTATGAAGAAAACATACCAAAAAAGGGACCGGTGGCCACCATCGCCGATTCCGAAAAATCGTTGCATTCCAAACCACGTCAACGCACCACTAGGAGAAGGATGAAGAAAAGAACCCATTCAGACAAAGAAGCACCAAAACCTTGGCCCGTGGAGGACGAATTTCATCTACATTCTCGACTCCTTTGTCACTCATGTACGTCGCGCTCGGTGAGGCTCTGTCAAATTACTTTTGTGGATCATTTACCCTAGTCCCTAACTAGCTCATGAACATCGTCTAGTACCGAGCAAATGTCGTTGGCCGCATGGAACGAAGAAAAAGATGAAGAGAGCCTTTCATGTGGAGTGGAATTGATTCGAGGGATTATGTTCGAGGGATGTGCTAGGCCAAGAAAAGTTTAACCCCCTTTGGTTTTTTGAGGATGGGTATAGGATGAAGGTTTTACATTTTGAGGGATGTGCTAGAGATGACCTAAATCCACTAGACAAAATAAATTGACTACTAGTAATTTTCATCAGCTAGCCATCTCACATAAAAAATCTTTGGAAGACAAAACCTTGAAATGGAACTGATCCCATGTGGTAGCTGTCTAAGGTTAATTCAGCGACAACAAAGACAATGTTGCCCGTCAGCTAATAATTAAAGAAGGAAAAGACGCTACTAACTAAAGGTAAAGGTAAAGCAACCAACTTTCCTACTAGTTTATTTCTGAAAAGGTAAGGATTTTGACAAACTTAGGCATGATCTGCATGGCATCCACACCATTCGTACATATTGATTATGTCTCTTGCATAAATCATATCATATCATTTCAATCCTTTCCTCGGCTAATGGGTTGTGAAGCTGGCATCAAGAATTCAAGCAAGCTAGGTACTAGCAGCTAGTAGCCCCCAGTTGGCATCGCACCAGTAACGATCATTAATGATTAAGGTTGCAGCGATTGGAGTAAACTAATAAGAAGCATCGGTTGGCAATGGCATACAGCCAGGGTGTGGTGATTTGAACCGCCAACAAGAATCGTCTTAACTCTTAACAGCAATGTGAAAACGGAGAGAACAGAGGAACTGGTGTAGGCATCTTTTGGTGCTTGCAGATGCAGCCTATCTCTTGGACCGATCACCAAGAGTAGACAGACAAGCGATCTTATGCTCCGTGGTGAAGCGACTTCAGGCAGCAGACCAGCCACTGAACTCTCAGCAGTTGGACACGTCGACCTGCTGCCACTGGCCATGCACCCACCATGCCATTCTGGAGCATCCGGGTTGCCCATGCAGCTCTGCAAACACCATATGGCGCTGTTTAGGTAACCAGACATGGCATGATCTTCAGTTCAGGAATCAGAAACAGAGGCCAGACGTCGTCCGTGGCACTGTGAGATCATCTCATCTCCACTGGAGTGGTTGCTAAGCCGCAACATCACGGCGATGCGGCGATGCCAGAACGCAGGCAGGCACGTAGTTTTCACAAGATCTGATGTATCCTCCTACCAACCAAGAGGCGAGCAACAGCAACAGCCGCAGCTGTTCATCGCAATTACGGCCGACAGGGACTCGCAAGCAAAGCGATTGGATCGACGACGATGAGTCGACTGATGCTGGTCCATGCCACCAACAGGCGTGGGTCTCCCCCTGCTCAATGAGGCCCCTTCATCTTTCCCTGCGCTAGGCCTTCTGCCGGCTCACGCTGGCTGTTCATTCACGGTCCGCCGCTCCAGTACAATCAATCATTAATAATGAGCCACCGCGGGGGCGGGGTTGATCGGGAAATCCAGGCAGTCCCGGGACGGCAGAAATACGAAATCAATTCCCCTCCCTTTGATCCTGACACCAACGTGGGGTGAGTGATGACAGGATTGGGAGGGTGGGGTGAGGTGCATTGCAAGTGAAGCAAAAGCCCACCGTCCCGTCCGTCGCCTTTTCCCCTCCCAACCACCGCTGTGACCATCGTTTCTTCCACAGCGAATTCACGGTGGTAATCAATTGATTGAGTGAGTTGTTTCGTTCTAGATCACCGGCAAATAGCCGGCTTAGCGCTGCACCTGCTATAGTTGTTAAGTGCGGTGTCGTCGTGTAGATTGTAGAAGGTGAGATGTATGCTTTGCTGCAATGTAAAGGTAGTAAAACCGAAAAAAGTTCTCGTTGAAAACGGTGCCATTCCCGTGCTGTCAATTAGAGTTCACTGATCGAAAAAGCATGACCGCCAGCTACTCACCTACTATTACTGATTAAGTTTTGTTGAACTGGCTTATAAAATGCCAAGTCTGGTCGGGATGAGGTAATCAGATGTGCTCCACCATATCATAGAAAACTATACAATTCTAGTACAAGATGATGGATTCTTAGGATTAGCGAGTGCGTAAAATGATGTGTAGGTGCCTCGACACATCCACAATTGAGAAACAGTATAACGAGGCTACCTAGGAGCTCGGGCGTCCCGGCTCGCGTCGCGTGCCGTCTCGTGGGCCACTGCTCCGCCGAACGACCTCCTCTTTCTCTCAGTAATCGGGCCGTCAAGGCCCACTTATTCCCACTCCGACGATAACAGCCCAGGTTGCCAGGTTTCACCGCTATCGCCCCTGATCGTTCCTCTGTTCCTCCGCGCCGCCGTCCTTCCTCCTCTCGATGCGGCGGCCTTCGTCTCTCCTGGATGCGCCCGCGATCCGCAGGTTCGCCTAGGAGGCTAGGACTCGAGAGAGAAGAGAGGTCGGGCCCTCGACTTACACATCCACTCTGGCCGCCCCGAAGCTTCCACGCCACTTCCTCCTTCCGTCGCTTCTCTGCGCTGGGATAAGAAGAGATGAAGATGCGATGAGGAGCACCCGATAGAATGGGAAGGCAAGTAAAACAGGGACGTGCTTCAGCGGCCAACATCTCCTCGCTGGTGTTCTTGCTTGGCTTGACAGCACTAGCTCCCTTTCAAGCACAGGTTCAAACCCTCTCCAATGTTTTGAAGTACTATCCATCACAACATTGTTCTATTGAAAATGTATTACCATTGGTACTACCAATATGGCAATCCCTGGTGTTTAGTGCTCCAGCAAGAATTAGTGTGTACTCCTGTCTCCTGTCCATGGGAAAGAACGGTATATCTTTCTGTTAGCAACTGAAGAATATATCACATGGCCAAATGCTACCAAAAACAAAAATTTCCTGAGCTAGAGGAACAGGGTCAGATCAAAGTAATGAAATAGTACATGAGTAACTGAAGAATAATGATACCATTTAAGGCACAGGTTGACAATCTGTAGCTATTAGAATCCAAGTACATTTTTTAGAACGAAGACGCTAGGAGCGTCCGGCTTTAATTTAATAAAGCCCACAGCATAGGCAGCGTAATAGACAGTGTTAGGACCTCGAACACGAGCACGGAGGCTCAGACATAAGTTTCGAACCAGAGCACGGAGGCTCAGACCACGAAGGCGCGAAGGCGCACAAGTCTAGACCAGGCCAGCAGTAGCATGCAGCAAGGCAAAATACAGGCCCGGAGGCAGAGCATAGAGCACGCAGGCTCGCTCGCAAGACAAAAGGGCCACTTCACGGCGCAGAGGTGGCAGATGGCTCCCTAGCCAAAACGTAGATCTGACGAAGGCGATCTTGGGCGAGTTTCAGTTTTTCAGCATCCTTGCGCTTCGCCAACGGACTCCACTGCTGCAGAAGAAGGTTGCATTTGTAGATTATGTTAGCAGGGTGAGATGGGAAGATACCCTCGATAGCTAGTTTGTTCCTAGTGAGCCAGACTGCCCAGGTCAAGGCGCCGAAACAGCTCCAGAGCACTCGGTTGTTGCCACCGTGAAACGAGCCTACTATGGTAGCGAGGTCAGACGCTGACCGGGGATCCCAGGAGGAGTTGGCCGCTGCACGAACGGCGCTCCAAGCAAAACATGCTAGAGGACATCGGAAAAAAACATGGGTCGCGTCCTCCAGGATGTTACATATCGCACACAGGCCGGTCGACGGCCCATTGCGTTTGGCGACGTTAGCCGAAGTGGGCAGTCTATTGCGGAACAGTTGCCAGAAAAACACCTTAATCTTAAGCGGAAGGCGCGCGTTCCACAAGCCCTTTGGCATCTGGAAGGATGGGCCCAGGCACAGCTTACGGTAAAGAGACTTGACCGAAAACTTGCCAGACGGGGTGAGGGCCCAGGTGACTGTGTCCGCCGTCGACGACAGCGAGACCGGCGCAATGGTATCAAGCAATTCCGTTAGGTGTGCTTGTTCTACTTGCGATAACTCTCTCCGGAAATGTAATGCCGGAGGGGAAGAGGCAAGCGCCGTGGCAACTGTGATCTCCGGGTTGACAGCCAGAGTATAGAGGTTCTGGAAATCGACCCAGAGGGGTTGGGCTCCCACCCAGTGATCTAGCCAGAAGCGAGCCGAGCGGCCATTACCAATGGAGAACTTGGCTCCCTGAGCGAAAGCTGGCCGGACCGCTTGGAGATCGTTCCAGAAAGGAGATCCCCTCGCCACGCCCTCGAAAAAATTCCCATTCGGGAAGTACTTGGCCCGCAGCAGATCAACCCATAGACCCGTCGCTCCCTGCGAGAGTTTCCAAATCCATTTGCACAAGAGTGCAATGTTCTGGATTCTGGTGTTTGTGATCCCAAGCCCTCCCAGATCCTTGGGACGGCACACCGCAGCCCACTTAACCATGTGGTACTTGCGTTTTGGTCCCGAGCCTTCCCAAAAGAAACGGGACCGCGGTGTGTCCATCTTGGCGTGTACCCCTTCCGCCAGGAGGAACAGACCCATTGCAAATTGCGGCAGCGAGGAGAGGCTCGCATTCGTGAGCACCAGCCTAGCTGCAGAGGAGAGGAACTTCCCCCTCCACGGACAGACCCGCTCTCCCACCTTGGTCCAGAGCGGAGCCCACTCGTCGATCTTGATGCGTTTGGCATCCAACGGGAGACCTAGGTAGGTAAACGGCATATTGCCAAGTTTGCAATTGAGCAGGTCCGCGATACGTCTACCTTCATCCGCCACCAATCCCATGGGCATCACTTCACACTTGTGAAAGTTGATCTTAAGCCCTGACATAAGCTCGAAGCTAATCAGTAAGGCTTTGACCGTAGCCACACTATGGAGGTCGGGCTGGAATAGCAGTAGCGTATCGTCTGCATATTGCAGGTGCGAAATCCCCCCTGGGATGAGGTTTCCAACACCCCTTTTATGTGGCCTGCCTCCGTTGCTTTCCGCAGCATAGCTGCCAACGCATCAGCGACGAAGTTGAACAAGAGCGGCGACATGGGGTCGCCTTGGCGTAAGCCACGCTTGTTCCTGAAGAAGTGCCCTACTTCTCCATTCACCGAGACCGCAGTTTGGCCCCCCGAGACCAGTTGTATGACTCGGTGCACCCATAACGGCGAGAATCCTCGACTGGTGAGGATCTGCCTGAGGAAGTCCCAATTAACTCGGTCATAGGCCTTCTCAAAGTCTAGTTTAAGGAGGATCGCAGGTTCGTGTGTGCGCTTAAGCTCATGAAGGGTCTCTTGCAGTGCTAGTGGTCCCTCCAGAATGTTTCTACCCCGAATGAACGCCGACTGGGCACGACTAATGGTGCGATGGGCGATCGGCGAGAGCCGAGTGGCACAACTTTTGGCGCAGATTTTAAACGGAACGTTAATAAGCGCGATAGGTTTGTACTGGCATATGTTGTCCGCCCCTGGCACTTTTGGGATTAGCGATAGTACGCCGTAGTTAAACCTAGCAATATCCACGAAGCCACGCATGAAGCCATTACACACCTCGTAAATGGGATCGCGCAGCAATGGCCAAAAGTGCTTAAACATCGCCACCGGCCACCCGTCCGGCCCCGGAGCCATGTCTGCTCTCATGCTTAGGAGAGCGTCGTCAATCTCCTTAGGGAGAAACGCGAGCCCCAACTCGTCGTTCTCACTATGTAGTACCTTTTGGTACGGGAGCCACACATCCGTGCTGAGACGCGCTTGTTGTGCCTCGTCGGTCCGCATCAGACTTATGTAGAAGTCGTAGATATGTTGGGTGATTTCCGAATGTTGTAGAAGAAGCCCCTGCTCCGACTGCAACCTAAGAATTGAGCATTTCCTGCGTCTGCCGTTCGCGTACGTGTAGAAATACTGAGTGTTCGCGTCTCCTTTGAGCGTCCACTTGAGGCCACCCCTGCGCCTCCAATATTCCTCCTCTGACCGCAGCAGAGCTTCGACTTGCCCTTCCAAGGCCTATCGATGCGCCCATTCTTGCTCTGAGAAAGGACGAGTGTCCGCTTGATTGTCAAGGACGGTTATTTCAGCAAGAAGCCTCTCCCTGAGGATCTTGTCAGCACGCCCCTGGTTCGCGCCCCATCCCTTTAGGCTTGCGCGGAGGCGGCCCCCGATAGCGATCCAAAACTCCATAGGGCCGCGTTGCTGGCCTGCGAGTTGGACGCTTCGCAACCATCTCTCCCTTAAAGATGGAGTCGAAATCTGGGACCTCAAACCACGCGGTTTCGAAGAAGAACCGCGGGCTGCGGCGAATCATGTCCTCCCCTGAGGATAAGATGAGGGGCACATGGTCCGAACCAATCCTGGTTTCTGCAAGGAGCGAGCAGAGTGGAAACACCACTTCCCAGTCTGGAGACATGAAAACCCGATCCAAGACGGATCGCACCGGGGCTAGTTGCTTGTTAGTCCAAGTATACCTTGCCCCAGTTCTGGCCACTTCCCTAAGTGCCATAGATGCAACAACATTGTTGAACATAGCCACCCTTGGCCAATTGATATTATCGTTGTTTTTGTCTGCTCCTGACCGAATCAGGTTAAAATCACCTCCCACCATTAACGGGAGTTGGGCTACCGAAACCTCCCTCACCTTGGCTTCAAGTTCTCCCAAGAACTCGGCCGAGCGTGAGTGATCTGCTGGTCCATAGACTTGCACGATCACAAGCTCGCGAAGCGACGCTCGCACGCGGATGTTGGCAGCAATGAAAAAGATGCCGACCTCCCAGGTCAGCACCTCGAATGTGGCGCTGCAGAACCCGAGCAGCATACCACCCGAATGGCCCGTTGCCGGCTTATGGTGCCAAACAAAGCGCTCAAGGGGATCTATGGCTAGGATATCATGGTGTCTAAACTCTGATCTAATCGTTCCTGGAGACCAACGATATCAATGGCTACTTTCCTAATATATTCTTTAAGTTGGGTGCGCCGACCTGCGTGGCCGAAGCCACGGAAGTTCCAAAGAAGCGCACGCATCTAGATGACGCGATTACGCAGGCGCACCCCCCTTGAGGTGATCGCCTTGGCCACACGCCATCTCCTTCGACACTTACTTTTACCAAGCATGTTTGTGTAAGCATGGATATATGTCGGTTTTGTGCTGCTTACCAGAGATCTACGATGCAGTCATGGGGCTAGATCCAGTAGCCTTCCACGGAACTTGCACTACCCCCATCTCCTTTCCTTACTGATATCTCTACTTCTATCCCTTTCTTCTTCACAAATTCATAGGTCTTGATTATTTCTCTCAATAGCTGGAAACTGCATGTATCTTGATGGGATGTCGCTGAAAGATGTAAAAGAAACACTTACACTATGTCTTTTTTTCTGGCAAACTGATCGACTTTGATTAAATTATCACTTTATTTTGTGATTTTCTACCTATGCACAAACGCATACAATCTGAATGTAAGAGCACAAGCTCGAGGTTATAATGTTCTCTTTTTTTTTTTGCCGGTTGGAACGCAAGGCTGAGATATTGATTTCTCCTCTCCTACAACACCTATTTGATATTGTTCATGGCTTATAGTGCATGCTTAGACATACATACATTTACTTTTTTGGCCCTTGATCATGTCGAGAAAATATGGTGCATTTTTTTGTGAAAATAGAAAATATGGTAGCTGATAAGTAGTGCCTCCTCTTTTGCCTTTATAATGTGCAATTATGAATACAAAATTGAGATATACAATTGTGGTGCTGATAAGCATAGCAACCTTCCAAAACAACCATCAAGTATTCTGAAACTTCATTTATTATATATTTTTATTTTAGAAATGGACGGGCGCGGCAAGACGCGCTATCATGGTCTAGTTCTTCACGAAAACGGATCATGCTCTACGACGATCAGCAACGCCCTGTGCTGTTAACAATTTCATCTAATTTCCCAATCAACCCACACTCTTCGCCACTGAGATAGCACCACTGAAAGCCCATATTATGTAAGTGCAATAAATCTGTTTAGAGTACTTCTATGGAACGTCGATTTGATGCTAGTAACATACATATCACAGAACACCTTGGAGATGACATTTATATACAGCGTCGTAGAGAGATCATCATAGTTTGCTGCTAGATCATGCGGCCGCGCGGCCTGGATCATGATTTGTGAATGCTGCGGCTGGAAGCATAACGGACGGCTGCGAGTAAGAGCATCTCCAACCAGGGGAATATATCTGGTGCACCCGCACTTGTGGTGCTACCGGTGCACCGGATGCCATAGAATATTAAAAAAAATGAAAAAATTCTAGCATATTAACACAACATCAATGTATGATGTCACAAAATTTTGTATAAAATTTTGAAATATTTTTTGAGATATAAAAATGACAAATTTGACATCAATGTAATAATGGGCCAAATCTAAAGCCCATCTCAAATACTTTCAGTGTTGAATTTGTCATTTTTGTTTTTCGAGTTATGTTACGAATTTTGACTTGAAATTTTGTGAGAACCTACATTGATGTTGTGTGAGTGCGTTAAAATTTTTTTAAGAATTTTTTCAACATTTTAAAAGCACAATATGAGTTCGGTGCACCGGTAGCACCACAAGCTCCAGTGCACCAGATATTTTCCCCACCAACCAGACTTGCCTAATACTAGGATCCCCTATATATATATATATATATATATATATATATATATATATATATATATATATATATATATATTATTTTTAGAAAAAACATTCGTCCTATTCATTATTTGTCAAGGCAGTACAAAGAACACTAGAAGTGAAAATTACATCTAGATCCGTAGACAACCTAGCAACGAATACAAGCATTAGAGAGAGTCGAAGGCACGCCGCTGTCATCGCCCCTTCATCACCGGAGCTGAGAATAGTAGACAGTCGGGAAGTTGTCATGCTAAGACCCAATAAGACCAGCACTCCAGAATAGCAGCCGCCGCTGATGAAGAGAAACATATATCGAAAGGATCCAAACTGAAGACACACGAACACAAATGAACAAAGATCAAATTCAAGCGAATCCACCAAAGACAAACACGTACACCAAAGACCCTGGAGTGCATAAAGAATAAGAGTCAAAACACGTACTCCAGGGTCTTCTCCCGCTCGATGTCGTGGATGAAGATCGTGCGGTAGTTGGCCATCACCACCCGCTCATCCTCGATGGACTCGAGGATGGAGCGGTTTTGCACATAGAAGGCGGGGTTGGTGTAGAGCTCGACGAGGACGACAACGTCCGCGCGCTGGGCGTCGAGCTGCTCCTCCGCCGCAAGGTGCTCCGCCTTCATGCCGAGGCAGAATTTCTCCCTCGCCTCCTCCATCGAGTGGTGAGGGACGTCATCATCGCTGCCGGTGATGTTTTTCCATCTCCAACTCAAAGTCAACATGGTTAACTTCGGGAACGCCTCCTCTGAGCGCATGGCTTCCCCCACCTCGTCCAAGGTCAGAGGAAGGCTGACCACAACGCGGGCCATGAGTCTGGCTTCCACGGCGCGGACCGCCGCCATGATCCAGGAGTAGCGCTCCAGCTTCAAATACTTGAACCATGTGATCTTCTTGTGCACCATGGTGGACGGCAGACATCAACATTGAATGAATACATGACGGGGCCGGGGACGTGGTCTGACGACGCAGACGGGAGAAAGGAAGGGAGAAAAAAATTGAGGGGCGACTAGGGTTTGGGTCGTCACCTGGCTTAAATAGCTAGGCTTGACCCCTCGGGCGGCATGCCGGAGAGGCGCCATAAATGCGAGCAACAAAACAGTGACCTCCGGGACGAATAGATGGGTTTTGTCGTGGGTCCATCGGCCAGTCTGACGTCGTAGACTCATTGAAACGTGTTCGGGCGGACCCAAATCCGCCGCATTTATGGGCCCAGTTTGAGGAGTGTCAGATAACCCAGACATTAGGGCTTGGTATGAGAGTACCGTTGAGTGGCACTTTTTTGGTTTGGGCCGTGTCCGAGTTGTTCACCCAAACGTACAGGGAAAAAGGAAGTGGGAGGGAGTCCCATTGAAGATGCTCTAAACCCACTTATTACTTGCCCATAAATGGACGACCCAGATAAATGCATGAATAGCCATTTCTCAATGTTTTTATGAAGGGCCTTGGTTGGGTCTCTTGACGAGAGCCCCTATATGGCACCCGGGACAGGCATTTCTTATTTAGGGCCAGTTCTTTTGGTAGATTTTTAGGACTTTTAGAATAAGCTGCTCCCTACCCAGTTTATTCTAGAAGCCCAATCAGAAATATATTTTTTAAAAGTTTATTAGTCAAGTCTTAATTAGTAGGCTTTTAAAAAATAAATTTGATTGGGCTTTCAGAATAAGTTAGGTAGGGGACAGCTTATTTCAGCTTATTCTAAAAGCCAATAAAAAAACTGGCCCTTAGGGCATTAAGAGGCCGTTAAAGGCAACTCAGCCAACCAGCGCACACCCCCCTTCCCCCTCCCCAAATAATGGGCTCGGCCCATTTTCTTGTTTTAAAGCTCAAAAATATTCCTATGTGGTGAGAACCGAACCGCACACCTCATTGTTCCCATACAAAGGTAGAATGACAGTAACCAACTCGGATAGCTATCCTACTTTGCCTACTACCACTTCTTTATCTTCTTACTTTGTTCATTCTGAACATTGTTTTTTTTTTGGCTAGTTTTTCATCATTTTTTACTCATTTTTTTTAGTTTTTTACCTTTTTTCTTTTTATAAAATACATGAACCTTTTCAAATTCAAAACTATTATTCAAACGTGAACTATTTAAAAATTTCATGGACTTTTCCTAGAAACCACGAACTTTGTTCAAATTCGATGAATTTTTTTTCAAAATCATTAAACTTTTTTTCAAACTCGATGAACTTTTTTTCAAATTAATGAACTTTTTTCATATTTCTGAACCTTTTACAAAATTGGTGAACTTGTTTTCAAAATTGATGAAACTTTTTTCAAAATCAATTATAATTTTTGAAAATTGATGAGCTTTTTAAAAATTGATGAATTTTTATTCAACTTTGTGAACATTTTTTCATATTTGATGAACTGTTTTTCAAATTCGATGTACTTTTTTCAAATCGGTGAACTTTTTTTCAAAATCGATGAAATTTTTTCATTTTCACAAACTTTTTCCAAATTCCATGAAACTTTTTTTTCATGTTCATGTTTGTTTTCCATATTTTTTAGAATTATTTTTCTAATTTATACTTTCTTTTTAACATATTTTATACTTGGTATATATAAATATAATATATGTTAACTAAGGTAGGGTCAAATAGAGTTGTTTCCTACTTGTTGTCATCGAAATTACCAGGGCATAGGGTCAAATAGAGTTGTTTTTTGAAATCTATTTTTTTTATCACGATCATTTTTCAAATTCGTAAAAACATTTTAAAATTAGAGATTTTTTGAAAATCCATGAACACCTTTTTAAAATATATGAAATTTCCTCATTTTTTAAATTTATTTAAAATTTTAAAATATTTTTTGTTTCATGAAAAATTCTTCGTGAATATTTTTACAAAAAAATTGGATATTTTAAAATTCTGTGAATATGTTTTGAAATTCATGAACATTTTGAAATTCTCAAATAATTTTTAAAATTATTAAGCATTTCTAATAGAAAATAATAAAATGAAAAACTCTCTGAAAAAAGCTAACCTAGCACTACGAGGATCGCATATGCGGCGGCTCAGAGGAGCACTGCATAGGTCAACATGGCACCCGCAGGGTATGAATATGGGTAATGCGTGCCGAAACCCGCACCCGTCCCAATATTTTCTGCCCAAACCCGTACCTGTACCCGCACCCCGGGTTTCAAATTGTTACCATACCCGTACCCGGCTGCGTACGGGTAATACATGCGGATAAAAATATCCATCTTAGTACTTATATTTCAGCATGTTCAAAGTTGACTAAACAATCATCAAAACATTCAAATAGTCCAGTCATACATCATACACATTCGTCAATAGACCAACCATCAACACATTCATGCATAATAGAAATTCACCAAATTGAACGCTTGTCATGCTCCGCCCTTGTCATTGGCAGAGCACATGCGTTCCTCGTAGGAGTAGCCGGACGTTGCATAGGGAAGACCCGACCACGACCATGTCCCACCTTGTAGTCGCCATGGCACCCAGGCATTTTCCCTTTTGAAGGTGGCTGGAGGCGCAAGGAGGGAGACAAGAACAAATCTACTTGATAAGTTGTACTTAGCGCCTGGTAACTTAAGTTCTTCTTTCTGAATCTAGTCAATGACACATGGGACCTAGCTGACATGGTGTAGTAGTATACGGGTTTGCGGGTATGGGTATTGCCTTCTCATACCCGTACCCGCCTTACCCGATGGGTACCATTTTTTCCCATTTAGAAACCCATGCATATTTTTATTTCCCATACCCATACCCTAATAGGGTTTTTTCCCGCCGGGTTCGCGGGTAGCGGGTGGCCATTGCCATGTTGACGCATAGGTTGCGGGGTGCATGTCTGGGCGACTCCCAATGCCCTACACGCATAATAATGAAATCATTAGTTAAGGGGAACCGCTTGTAAAGGTCACTCCTCCTATGGTCGTCACAAGTGGTGCACTACATGTGCAACACTTGTCACAACCTCGGAGTTTTGTGCATTTTTTCATAGATTCGTCTTTGAAACACTCCATCTCTCGAATTATGCGTTCAAATGATGAACCATTTTTCACGGTTACGTTTCTCGTGTCAAGGTATTTGAAACTAGATCCCAAGTATTAGCTTTAACAAAGTAAAAAAACATAACTGGAGAAAAAATTCAGGAAAAATGAAAACCTTAAAACGGAAACCTAAGAAGCTGGAAACAAAAACCAAAATCCAAAATTAAATGGAAACAAAAAAACTGAAAACAGGAACTACAACAGTGCTTCACATGGAAGCACATTTGACGCTTCACTTTTTTTGTGAAGCATAGTTTATGCTTTTGAATTTTGGGAAGCACAAGTTATGTTTCACATGGTGCACAATTGTGCTTTTACACGGTATGCTTCAGGCGGGAAAGCACATATATAAAAACCTGAAGAAACAAAAAAAGAATCAAGAGAAACCTAGGAAAGACTTAGCTAAAAAGGTTCTATAATTTTAATTTTTTAGGAAAAAAATGTTCACTAACTCAAAATGTTCACAAATATAAAAAATATTTTGATTTTAATAAATGTTTCTGAAATGTTCACTACTCCCTCAGTCCCATAATATAAGAACGTTTTTCAAACAGCTTTAGCTTCAAAAACGTTCTTATATTATGGAACGGAGGGAGTAATTTTTAACTAGTAGCAGATTTAAATACATGTGAACGAATTTAGAAAATAAAAATGAAAAGGAAAAATACCGGGAGTAACCTGGCATAAGAGATCATAGAAAATTCTGATGCAAGGAAAATCATTTGAATGGACACAAAAATGATGAATTGGGCCAAACTATGTAGCATTTTAATGTGATGGGGGTGTATGGTCGGTTTTTCTTAACACGGGGTGTATGGTCATTACCTGATGAGCCAGGCACGGAACAAATTTAGGACAATTTCGGCCTATAAGCTTTTGCAATGTGATTTACAAGATCGCTTCAAAGGTCTTAGCAAACAGGCTAAAAATTATTCTCCCCGAGGTTATTTCTGAAGAGCAATCAGCTTTCGTTCCTGGACGTCTCATCGTGGACAATTTCATCACAGCCTATGAATGCTTGCATTATATGAAAACTAGGAGGGTCAAGGGAAATCGTTTTGGTGCACTAAAGCTTGATATGATGAAAGCTTATGACAGATTAGAGTGGAGTTATTTGAAGGCAGTGAAGGAAATATGCCCTAGAGGCAATAATAAAGTTGTTATTTATATTTCCTTGTATCATGATAAATGTTTATTATTCATGCTAGAATTGTATTAACCGGAAACTTAGTACATGTGTGAATACATAGACAAACAGAGTGTCACTAGTATGCCTCTACTTGACTAGCTTGTTGAATCAAAGATGGTTAAGTTTCCTAGCCATAGACATGAGTTGTCATTTGATTAATGGGATCACATCATTAGAGAATGATGTGATTGACTTGACCCATTCCGTTAGCTTAGCACTTGATAGTATGTTGCTATTGCTTTCTTCATAAGTTATACATGTTCCTATGACTATGAGATTATGCAACTCCCGAATATCGGAGGAACACTTTGTGTGCTACCAAATGTCACAACGTAACTGGGTGATTATAAAGGTGCTCTACAGGTGTCTCCGATGGTACTTCTTGAGTTGGCATAGATCGAGATTAGGCTTTGTCACTCTGATTGTCGGAGAGGTATCTCTGGGCCCTCTCGGTAATGCGCATCACTATAAGCCTTGCAAGCAATGTGACTAATGAGTTAGTTGCGAGATGATGCATTACGGAACGAGTAAAGAGACTTGCCGGTAACGAGATTGAACTAGGTATGGTGATACCGACGATCGAATCTCGGGCAAGTAACATGCCGATGACAAAGGAAACAACGTATGTTGTTATGCGCTTCGACCGATAAAGATCTTCGTAGAATATGTAGGAGCCAATATGGGCATCTAGGTTCCACTATTGGTTATTGACCAGAGAGGTGTCTCGGTCATGTCTACATAGTTCTCGAACCCGTAGGGTCCGCACGCTTCACGTTCGTTGACGATATAGTATTATATGAGTTATGTATTTTGGTGACCGAATGTTGTTCGGAGTCCCTGATGAGATCATGGACATGACGAGGAGCTCCGGAATGGTCCGGAGGTAAAGTTTAATATATGGGATAGTAATGTTTGATCTCCAGAAGGGTTCCGGAATTCACCGGAAGGGGTTCCGGATGTCTCCCGAAATGTTTGGGTACGAGAACACTTTATTTGGGCCAAAGGGGAAAGCCCACGAGGCTTTTCGAAAGTGCAAAAGGAAGTTTTGCGGAGACCAGAGGCTAGATGCCAGGAACCCTGGCGTCTAGGGGGTAGACGCCGGGAACCCTGGCGTCTAGGGGGTAGACGCCGGGAACCCTGGCGTCTAGCCCTGGAGTCCGAGAAGGACTCTTGCCTTTCGGGCAAAACCGACTTTGCGGAGGCTTTTACTCCAAGTTTCGACCCCAGGGCTCAACATATAAATAGAGGGGTAGGGCTAGCACCCAAACACATCAAGAAACACCAAGCCGTGTGCTGGCAACCCCGTCCCCTCTAGTTTATCCTCCGCCATAGTTTTCGTAGTGCTTAGGCGAAGCCCTACGGAGATTGTTCTTCACCAACACCATCACCACGCCGTCGTGTTGTCGGAACTCATCTACTACTTCGCCCCTCTTGCTGGATCAAGAAGGCGAGGACGTCATCGAGCTGAACGTGTGCTGATCGCGGAGGTGTCGTGCTTTCGGTACTAGGATCGATTGAATCGCGAAGACGTTCGACTACATCAACCGCGTCACTTGACGCTTCCGCTTACGGTCTACGAGGGTACGTAGACAACACTCTACCCTCTTGTTGCTATGCATCACCATGATCTTGCGTGTGTGTAGGATTTTTTTTGAAATTACTACGTTCCCCAACAGGCAGTTATGCTCAAAATGGGTATTAGCCCTCAGTTTACAGAGACATTCATGAGATGTGTGTCATCTGTCTCCTTTTCAGTCCTTTTCAGTGGTGGTAGTATGGATCCTTTTAAACCCTCGAGAGGGTTGAGGCAGGAGGACCTGATTTCTCCGTACTTATTTTTACTGGCGGCAGAGGGACTATCGTGCTTGCTTAAAGCACAATATGGCATCCGGGGTGTGGCCGTGGCAACTTCAGCCCCTCACCTGTTATTTGCTGATAATAGCCTCCTTTCTTTGAGGCCACCGTTGAGGGCGCCACCCGAGTCCAAGATCTTCTGAGGAAATATTGTGATGCGTCTGGACAAAGGATCAATGCTAACAAGTCCTCTGTTTTCTTTAGCAAGGGAGTGAATGAGAATACTCGCAATGAAATAAAACATGTCCTACAGGTATAGAATGAAGTGCTTACGGAAAAATACTTGGGCCTACCTTCTGACATGGAAAAATCAAAAGAAGGCTACTTCAAGTACTTGAAAGACAGAATTTGGAAACGTGTGCAAGGATGGATGGAGAAGTGTCTATCAGCTGGGGGTAAGGAAGTTTTGATCAAGTCCGTCGTTCAATCTATACCCACATATTCTATGGCCTGTTTCAAGCTACCGAGAGATCTTTGTGAACATATTAATGGACTAATTCGCAAATTTTGGTGGGGAAGCAAGAAGGGTGAAAGGAAGACGGCTTGGGTATCCTGGAACACTATGACGAAGCCAAAATTCATGGGAGGGCTCGGATTTCGTGACATTGAGCTATTTAATTTGGTGTTGCTTGCGCGCCAAGCTTGGAGACTTTTGCAGGAACCAACTACACTCAGTGCTAGAGTTCTCAGGGCCAGATATTATCCTAACTGCAACCTCCTGGATGCTAGCTTGGGATCGTCACCATCTCAGGTATGGCGGTCCATTCTGGAGGGAAGAGACATATTAGCGTTGGGTTTAATCAAGCGTATCGGTTCTGGAGCTTCGACCAATGTATGGGATGACAAGTGGTTGCCAGGGACTACAAATTGCGACCAATCTGCTGCCGGTCTACTGACCCACCGACAGTAGTGGCTGATCTCATTGATCCCACTACTAGGACTGGAACAGACAAGTGCTAGCTGAGCACCTTAATGCCCCTGATATTAAGTCATCCTAAATATTCCGGTAAGCATGAGGGTACAAGATGATTTTTGGTCTTGGCACTATGACAAGCGAGGGGTCTTCTCTGTTCGATCTGCTTACCGAATGATTTCCGCGATCAAATCTCAAAGAGAAGACTGGTTAGAACATCGCCCTAGTCACTCAAATCAACAAGCTACTAAACAATCTTGGTCTACACTCTGGAAAGTGAAAGTACCTTCTAAGGTACGAATTTTTGTTTGAGGTTGGCACACACTTCTCTCTGTACTGGATCAGTACGCCATGAACAACATATGGCGGATTCTTCGGTCTGCACAATTTGCAATTCTGATGTTGATTCTTGGCACCACTATTTGCTAAACTGCCGGATGGCGAGGTGTGTATGGGCCCTTGGGGATGAGGAAACCCTTGAGCACGTGATATCAAACAGGAGTGATGATGCAAAACTATATGATGCAAAACTATGGCTTTTCTGGTTGTTCGAGACATTGAAGGAGAAGGAGCTGGCATGGGTTTTGGTTACTATGATGATCAGTTTCAGAGTCCATTGTCTACTATATCCTTCATCAATAGGTACCTTGAGGAGCTGGACATTGCTTCTGTTCGGCCGAACCGCGCCACAGCTCCGTCTGTACCGATAGCTCGGCAACGGAAGTGGATTCCCCCTTCAGGTAATGCGGCAAAACTGAATGTCAATGGGGGTATTTCAAGTCTGGGAGACAAAGGAGTAGCAGCAGCAGTAGCCCGCGACAAGTCTGGACATTTTCTTGGTGCATCGGCTCTTGTTATTATAGGACTTGTCAACCCAGCCAGTCTTGAGGCGCACGCATGCAGCGAGGCACTTGCCCTCGCTCAAGATTTACACCTCTAGGAACTTGTTGTTGCCTCAGACTGCATGGAAGTGGTAACTAATATTAAGAAGGGAGCCATGCCATCATATGCTCCGGTGCTTAGTGATACGTCCATTTTGCATCATGCTTTTATATCGATATTTATTGCATTATGGGTTGTTATTACACATTTTGTCACAATATTTATGCCTATTCTCTCTTATTTTATAAGGTTTGCATGAAGAGGGAGAAAGCCGGCAGCTGGAATTCTGGGCTGGAAGAGGAGCAAATATTAGAGACCTATTCTGCACAACTCCAAAAGTCCTAAAACTCCACGAAAGTCATTTTTGGAAATAATAAAAAATACTGAGTGAAGAAAATATCAAAGGGGGCCCACACCCTGGCCACGAGGGTGGGGGCGCGCCCTACCCCCTGGGCGCACCCCCTGCCTCGTGGGCCCCCTGGCAGGCCTCTGGTGTCCATATTCTGCTATATGAGGTCTTTTACCCTGGAAAAAATCATAAGCAAGCTTTCGGGAAGAAACCCCGCCGCCATGAGGCAGAACCTGGGTGGAACCAATCTAGGGCTCCGGCAGAGCTGTTCTGCCGGGGAAACTGCCCTCCGGGAGGGGGAAATCATCGCCATCGTCATCACCAACGATCCTCTCATCGGGAGGGGGTCAATCTCCATCAACATCTTCACCAGCACCATCTCCTCTCAAACCCTAGTTCATCTCTTGTCTCCTATCTTTGTCCCAAAGCCTCAGATTGGTACCTGTAGGTTGCTAGTAGTGTTGATTACTCCTTGTAGTTGATGCTAGTTGGTTTATTTGGTGGAAGATCATATGTTCATATCCTATATGCATATTAATACTCCTCTGATTATGAACATGAATACGCTTTGTGAGTAGTTACGTTTGTTCCTGAGGACATGGGAGAAGTCTTGCTATAAGTAGTCATGTGAATTTGGTATTCGTTCGATATTTTGATGAGATGTATGTTGTCTTTCCTCTAGTGGTGTTATGTGAACGTCGACTACATGACACTTCACCATTGTTTGGGCCTAGAGGAAGGCATTGGGAAGTAATAATTAGATGATGGGTTGCTAGAGTGACAGAAGCTTAAACCCTAGTTTATGCGTTGCTTCGTAAGGGGCTGATTTGGATCCATATGTTTCATGCTATGGTTAGGTTTACCTTAATACTTCTTTTGTAGTTGCGGATGCTTGCAATAGGAGTTAATCATAAGTGGGATGCTTGTCCAAGTAAGGACAGCATCCAAGCACCGGTCCACCCACACATCAAATTATCAAAGTACCGAACGCGAATCATATGAGCGTGATGAAAACTAGCTTGACGATAATTCCCATGTGTCCTCGGGAGCGCTTTTCTCTATATAAGAGTTTGTCCAGGCTTGTCCTTTGCTACAAAAAGGATTGGGCCATCTTGCTGCACTTTATTTACACTTGTTACTTGTTACCCATTACAGATTACCTTATCACAAAACTATCTGTTACCGATAATTTCAGTGCTTGCAGAGAATACTTTGCTGAAAACCGCTTATCATTTCCTTCTGCTCCTCGTTGGGTTCGACACTCTTACTTATCAAAAGGACTACGATAGATCCCCTATACTTGTGGTTCATCAAGACTCATTTCTGGCGCCGTTGCCGGGGAGTGAAGCGCCTTTGGTAAGTGGAATTTGGTAAGGAAAAATTTATATAGTGTGCTGAAATTTACTGTCACTTGTTACTATGGAAAGTAATCCTTTGAGGGGCTTGTTCGGGGTATCTTCACCCCGACCGGTAGAGCAAATAGTTGCTCCTCAACCTACTGAACCTATTGAAAATTTCTACTTTGAAATTCCTTCTGGTATAATAGAGAAACTGCTGGCTAATCCTTTTACAGGAGATGGAACACTGCATCCCGATTTACACTTAATCTATGTGGATAAAGTTTGTGGACTATTTAAGCTTGCAGGTATGCCCGATGATGTTATCAAGAAGAAGGTCTTCCCTTTATCTTTGAAGGGAGATGCATTGACATGATATAGGCTATGTGATGATATGGGATCATGGAACTACAAACGATTGAAATTGGAATTTCATCAGAAGTTTTATCCTATGCATCATGTTCATCGTGATTGTAATTATCTATATAATTTTTGGCCTCGTGAAGGAGAAAGCATCGCTCAAGCTTGGGGGAGGCTTAAGTCAATGTTATATTCATGCCCCAATCATGAGCTCTCAAGAGAAATGATTATTCAGAATTTTTATGCTCGGCTTTCTCGTAATAATCAATCCGTGCTCGATACTTCTTGTACTGGCTCCTTTATGATGAAGACTATTGAATTCAAATGGGATTTATTGGAAATAATTAAATGCAACTCTGAAGATTGGGACCTTGACGAAGGTAAGGAGTCACGTATAACACCTAAGTTTGATTGTGTTAAATCTTTTATGGATACCGATGCTTTCCGTGAATTTAGCACTAAATATGGACTTGACTCTGAGATAGTAGCTTCTTTCTGTGAATCTTTTGCCACTCATGTTGATCTCCCTAAGGAGAAGTGGTTTAAATATAATCCTCCCATTGAAGTAAAAGTAGATGCACCTATTAAAGTTGAAGAAAAGAATATCACTTATAATGATCCTATTGTTCCTACTGCTTATGTTGAGAAACCACCTTTCCCTGTTAGAATGAAGGATCATGCTAAAGCTTCAACTGTAGTCAACAAAAGTAATATTAGGACACACAAACCTCCTGAGCAAGTTAAAGTTGAACCTAATATTGCTATGGTTAAAGATCTCTTGGCTGATAATATTGATGGGCATGTTATTTACTTCTGTGATGAGACTGCTAGAATCGCTAAACCTGATGCTAAAAATAAACATAGACCTGTTGTAGGCATGCCTGTTATTTCTGTTAAAATAGGAGATCATTGTTATCATGGCTTATGTGATATGGGTGCTAGTGCTAGTGCAATACATCATTCTTTATACGAAAAAATTATGCATGATATTGTACGTGCTGAGATAGAAGATATCGATGTTACCATTAAGCTTGCCAATAGAGATACTATTTCACCGATTGGGATTGTTAGAGATGTTGAAGTCTTGTGTGGGATGGTTAAATATGCTGCTGATTTTCTTGTTCTTGGCTCCCCACAAGATAGCTTTTGTCCCATCATATTTGGTAGACCCTTCTTGAACACTGTTAATGCTAGGATAGACTGCGAAAAGGATGTTTTTACTATTGGTTTAGGGGATATGTCTCATGAGTTTAATTTTGCTAAATTTCGTAGACAACCCCGTGATGAGGAATTGCCTAGTAAGGATGAAATTATTGGTCTTGCTTCTATTGTCGTGCCTCCTAATGATCCTTTAGAACAATATTTGCTCGACCATGAAAATGATATGTTCATGAATGAAAGAAGGGAAATAGACAATTCTTTAAACAGGGACCTATTCTGAAACACAACTTGGCTGTTGAAATCCTAGGGGATCCTCCTCCACCCAAGGGTGATCCCGTGTTTGAGCTTAAACCGTTACCTGATACTCTTAAATATGCTTATCTTGATGAAAAGAAGATATATCCTGTTATTATTAGTGCTAACCTTTCAGAGCATGAAGAAGAGAAATTATTGAAAACTCTGAAGAAGCACCGTGCTGCTATTGGATATACTCTTGATGATCTTAAGGGCATTAGTCCCACTCTATGTCAACACAAAATAAATTTGGAAAAAGACGCCAAACCAGTTATAGATCACCAACGACGGCTAAATCCTAAGATGAAAGAAGTGGTAAGAAAGGAAATATTAAAGATCCTTGAGGTAGGTATAATTTATCCCGTTGTTGATAGTCAGTGGGTAAGTCCTGTTCATTGTGTCCCTAAGAAGGGAGGTATTACTGTCGTTCCTAATTGTAAAGATGAATTGATCCCGCAAAGAATTATTACAGGTTATAGGATGATAATTGATTTCCGCAAACTAAATAAAGTTACTAAAAATATCATTACCCTTTGCCTTTCATTGATCAAATGCTAGAAAGATTATCCAAACATACACATTTTTGCTTTCTAGATGGTTACTCTGGCTTCTCTCAAATACATGTGTCAGCTGATGATCAAGCAAAGACCACTTTTACTTGCCCTTCGGTACTTTCGCTTATAGACGTATGCCTTTTGGTTTATGTAATGCACCTGCTACCTTTCAAAGATGCATGATGGCTATATTCTCTAATTTTTGCGAAAAGATTTGTGAGGTTTTCATGGATGATTTCTCCGTTTATGGATCCTCTTTTGATGATTGCTTGAGCAACCTTAATCAAGTTTTGCAGAGATGTGAAGAAACTAACCTTGTCTTGAATTGGGAGAAATGCCACTTTATGGTTAATGAAGGCATTGTCTTGGGACATAAAATTTCTGAAAGAGGTATTGAAGTTGATAAAGCTAAAGTTGATGCTATTGAAAAGATGCCGTGTCCCAAGGACATCAAAGGTATAAGAAGTTTTCTGGGTCATGCCGGTTTTTATAGGAGGTTCATTAAGGACTTCTCAAAAATTTCTCGGCCTCTGACTAATCTATTACAAAAAGATATTCCTTTTGTCTTTGATGATGATTGCGTAGAAGCATTTGAAATACTTAAGAAAGCTTTGATTTCTGCACCTATTGTTCAGCCACCTGATTGGAATTTACCTTTTGAAATTATGTGTGATGCTAGTGATTATGTTGTAGGTGTTGTTCTAGGGCAAAGAGTTGATAAGAAATTAAATGTTATTCAATATGCTAGTAAAACTCTAGACAATGCCCAGAGAAATTATGCTACTACTGAAAAGGAATTTTTAGCAGTTGTTTTTTGCTTGTGATAAGTTCAGACCTTATATTGTTGATTCTAAAGTAACTATTCACACTGATCATGCTGCTATTAAATACCTTATGGAAAAGAAAGATGCTAAACCTAGACTTATTAAATGGGTTCTCTTGCTACAAGAATTTGATTTACATGTTATTGATAGAAAGGGAGCTGAGAACCCCGTTGCAGACAACTTGTCTAGGTTAGAGAATGTTCTTGATGACCCACTACCTATTGATGATAGCTTTCCTGATGAACAATTAGCTGTCATAAATGCTTCTCGTACTGCTCCATGGTATGCTGATTATGCTAATTACATTGTTGCTAAATTTATACCACCTAGTTTCACATACCAGCAAAAGAAAAAGTTTTTCTATGATTTAAGACATTACTTCTGGGATGACCCACATCTTTATAAAGGAGTAGATGGTGTTATTAGGCGTTGTATACCTGAGCATGAACAGGAACAGATCCTACGCAAGTGTCACTCTGAGGCTTATGGAGGGCACCACGCTGGAGATAGAACTGCACATAAGGTATTGCAATCCGGTATTTATTGGTCTACTCTCTTCAAGGATGCTCGTAAGTTTGTCTTATCTTGTGATGAGTGTCAAAGAATTGGTAATATTAGTAGACGTCAGGAAATGCCTATGAATTACTCACTTGTTATTGAACCATTTGATATTTGGGGCTTCGATTACATGGGACCGTTTCCTTCCTCTAATGGGTATACACATATTTTAGTTGCTGTTGATTACGTTACTAAGTGGGTAGAAGCTATTCCAACTAGTAGTGCTGATCATAACACCTCTATTAAGATGCCTAAAGAAGTTATTTTTCCGAGGTTTGGAGTCCCTAGATATTTAATGACTGATGGTGGTTCACATTTTATTCATGGTGCCTTTCGTAAAATGCTTGCTAAGTATGATGTTAATCATAGAATTGCATCCCCATATCACCCGCAGTCCAGTGGTCAAGTAGAATTGAGTAATAGAGAGCTCAAATTAATTTTGCAAAAGACTGTTAATAGATCTAGAAAGAATTGGTCCAAGAAACTTGATGATGCATTATGGGCCTATAGAACTGCATATAAAAATCCTATGGGTATGTCTCCATATAAAATGGTTTATGGAAAAGCATGTCACTTACCTCTCAAACTAGAACATAAGGCATATTGGGCCATTAAAGAGCTCAATTATGATTTCAAACTTGCCGGTGAGAAGAGGTTATTTGACATTAGCTCACTTGATGAATGGAGAACCCAAGCCTATGAGAATGCCAAATTGTTTAAAGAAAAAGTTAAAAGATGGCATGACAAAAGGATACAAAAGCGTGAGTTTAATGTAGGTGATTATGTGTTACTATTCAACTCTCGTTTAAGATTTTTTGCAGGAAAACTTCTCTCTAAATGGGAAGGTCCTTACGTTATCGAGGAGGTCTATCGTTCCGGTGCCATAAAAATCAACAACTTCGAAGGCACAAATCCGAAGGTGGTGAACGGTCAAAGAATCAAACATTATACCTCAGGTAACCCCATAAATGTTGAAACCAATATCATTGAAACCGTAACCCCGGAGGAATATATAAGAGACACTTTTCAGAACGTTTCAGACTCCGAAAAGGAATAGGTATATAGTACGGTAAGTAAACTGACTCCAAAACAGTTCTAATGGCATTTTTTCTTCGTTTTGGAATATTTAGAAAAATAGGAAAATAAGAAGTAGCCCGGGAAGGACACGAGGCTTCCACGAGGGTGGGAGGCGCGCCCTACCCCCCTGGGCGCGCCCCCTGCCTCGTGGGCACCTCGTGCGCTCTCCGGACTACGTTTTCTTGCACGATACTTCTTTTGGTCGGTAAAATTCATTATATAATCTCCCGAAGGTTTTGACCATCATACCACGCAAATATCCTCTGTTTTCGTTTCGAGCTATTTTTCTGACAGATCCAGATCATCATGACGTCTCCAAGTGCCCCCAAGGACAAGTTCTTTGAGAAGGTCATCAACCCCTACCTTGCGGAGGTGTTGCAACACCCTCAAACCATTGAGATGCATGAGGGGGTGCTGCACATCTGCGATGTTGAGGGACCAAGGAGGACCGGAAGCGTGGAGACAAGGCTCGAGGCAATGGAGCAACAAGTTTTCAAGTGTCAAGAGATGGTGGAGCGCGGACTTGACTCCAATCACATAATGATCACGGAGTTCACCAACAACCACAAGCTGGACACCAAGGACATCGGGGAGGCCATCTTCAAGCTTCACGAGAAAATCGAGCACCTCCAAGCCCAGATCTATGACCTGCAAAACCAAAACTGTGATTATAAATATAGATTCAAGAGGATGAGTTTGGCTGCAGATTTAAGGATCCCGGAGACTCGATCATCCTTTTATGATGGAGAAACTATGCCTTGGAAGAGGGACGACAAGCCTACATCATCAACAATTCCTTCACCAGCAAAAGAGACATAATCACATGGGTATGGGCACTCCCCTTGGCAACTGCCAAGCTTGGGGGAGGTGCCCTGGTATCGTATCACCATCACACTCCTATCTTTACCGTTTTTCTTAGTTTGATCCTTTTAGTAATATCTTGATCTAGTAGAATAAAGTTTTAGTATGATTTAGTTTTGAGTTTTGCTTTATGATCCTTCTATGTAATCGAGTCCGTGAGCTATATATAATAAAGATTAGTGTTGAGTCAAGGGCTTGATTATCTTGCTATGATCTTGAGTGAATAAAAGAAAAAGAAATAATAAAAAGAAACAAAGAGATCATATTGATCTTATGGAGAGTAATGACTTCACATATAAAGAGTATGATGATTAAAAGTTGTTGAGAGTTGACAAGCATAGTTTTGGTCATCGTTGCAATTAATAGGAAGTAATAAAGAAACAGAGGTTCTCACATATAAATATACTATCTTGGACATCTTTTATGATTGTGAGCACTCATTAAAATATGACATACTAAAGAGTTGATGTTGGACAAGGAAGACAACGTAATGGGTTATGTTCTCTTACATCTGAAATAAAGTATATTTTCATGGATCATCCAACATATTGAGCTTGCCTTTCTCCCTCATGCTAGCCAATTATTTGCACCAAGTAGAGATACTACTTGTGCTTCTGAATATCCTTAAACCCAGTTTTGCCATGAGTGTCCACCATATCTACCTATGGATTGAGTAAGATCCTTCAAGTAAGTTGTCATCGGTGCAAGCAATAAAACTTGCTCTCTAAATATGTATGATTTATTAGTGTGGAGAAAATAAGCTTTATACGATCTTGTGATGTGAAAGAAATAAAAGCGACGGACTGCATAATAAAGGTCCACATCACAAGTGGCAATATAAAGTGACGTTCTTTTGCATTAAGATTTCGTGCATCCAACCATGAAAGTGCATGACAACCTCTGCTTCCCTCTGCGAAGGGCCTATCTTTTACTTTTGTCTTATGCTTTAAGCAAGAGTCATGGTGATCTTCACCTTTCCTTTTTACATTTTATCCTTTGGCAAGCACATTGTGTTGGAAAGATCCTGATATATATATCCAATTGGATGTAAGCTAGCATGAATTATTATTGTTGACATTACCCTTGAGGTAAAAGGTTGGGAGGTGCAACTATAAGCCCCTATCTTTCTCTGTGTCCGATTAAAACTCCATAACCACAAGTATTGCGTGAGTGTTAGCAATTGTGAAAGACTAAATGATAGTTGAGTATGTGGACTTGCTGAAAAGCTCTTATATTGACTTTTTCTGAGGCTATGATAAATTGCAATTGCCTCAATGACTGAGATTATAGTTTGTTAGATTTCAATGAAGTTTCTGATTCATACTTGACATTGTGAATAGATTGTTACTTTACCATAAGAAATCATATGACAATATATATATGTTGCTGTTATAAGAATGATCATGATGCCCTCATGTCCGTATTTTATTTTATCGACACCTCTATCTCTAAACATGTGGAAAAATTTATCGTTGTCGGCTTCCGCTTGAGGACAAGCGAGGTCTAAGCTTGGGGGAGTTGATACGTCCATTTTGTATCATGCTTTTATATCGATATCTATTGCATTATGGGCTGTTATTACACATTTTGTCACAATATTTATGCCTAATCTCTCTTATTTTACAAGGTTTGCATGAAGAGGGAGAATGCCGGCAGCTGGAATTCTGGGCTGGAAGAGGAGCAAATATTAGAGACCTATTCTGCACAACTCCAAAAGTCCTGAAACTCCACGAAAGTCATTTTTGGAAATAAAATAAAATACTGAGCGAAGAAAATACCAGAGGGGGCCCACACCCTGGCCACGAGAGTGGGGGGCGCGCCCTACCCCCTGGGCGCGCCCCCCTGCCTCGTGGGCCCCCTGGCAGGCCTCCGGTGTCCATCTTCTGCTATATGAGGTCTTTTACCCTGGAAAAAATCATAAGCAAGCTTTCGGGAAGAAACTCCGCCGCCACGAGGCGGAACCAATCTAGGGCTCCAGCAGAGCTGTTCTGCCGGGGAAACTTCCCTCCGGGAGGGGGAAATCATCGCCATCGTCATCACCAATGATCCTCTCATCGGGAGGGGGTAAATCTCCATCAACATCTTCACCAGCACCATCTCCTCTCAAACCCTAGTTCATCTCTTGTATCCAATCTTTGTCCCAAAGCCTCAGATTGGTACCTGTAGGTTGCTAGTAGTGTTGATTACTCCTTGTAGTTGATGCTAGTTGGTTTATTTGGTGGAAGATCATATGTTCATATCCTATATGCATATTAATACTCCTCTGATTATGAACATGAATACGCTTTGTGAGTAGTTATGTTTGTTCCTGAGGACATGGGAGAAGTCTTGCTATAAGTAGTCATGTGAATTTGGTATTCGTTCGATATTTTGATGAAATGTATGTTGTCTTTCCTCTAGTGGTGTTATGTGAACGTCGACTACATGACACTTCACCATTGTTTGGTCCTAGAGGAAGGCATTGGGAAGTAATAAGTAGATGATGGGCTGCTAGAGTGACAGAAGCTTAAACCCTAGTTTATGCGTTGCTTCGTAAGGGGCTGATTTGGATCCATATGTTTTCATGCTATGGTTAGGTTTACCTTAATACTTCTTTTGTAGTTGCGGATGCTTCCGATAGGAGTTAATCATAAGTGGAATGTTTGTCCAAGTAAGGACAGCGCCCAAGCACCGGTCCACCCACATATCAAATTATCAAAGTACCGAACGCAAATCATATGAGCGTGATGAAAACTAGCTTGACGACAATTCCCATGTGTCCTCAGGAGCGCTTTTCTCTATATAAGAGTTTGTCCTGGCTTGTCCTTTGCTACAAAAAGGATTGGGCCATCTTGCTGCACTTTATTTACACTTGTTACTTGTTACCCGTTACAAATTACCTTATCACAAAACTAATTGTTACCGATAATTTCAGTGCTTGCAGAGAATACTTTGCTAAAAACCGCTTATCATTTCCTTCTGCTCCTTGTTGGGTTCGACACTCTTACTTATCAAAAGGACTACGATAGATCCCCTATACTTGTGTGTCATCACTTAAGGACATATAGTTTAGTACATTGTAATTTTCTAAGGTTGTTTTTTGCTTTGAGCATAGAGATAATAATTTTGAAGCCCACTCTTTAGCCAAAGGAGCTGCGTCTTTTGCAGTGGGCCTCCATCTGTGGCTAGGGGTTTTACCGGATGTTAATTGTATCCCTCTTGATTTGAACCTTGAATAAATCCCTAGTTACCCTAAAAAAGGAATAAGATTCTCACTGACCGGTCCAGTCAATGTTTTGGTCTCTGTTCGTTGCTGAGTGCGCCTTCTCTAGGTTTTCAAGTGATTTGTTTCGGATTCTCTATATGATTTTTCGTCCTTTTTGTTTTTCGAAAGAAAAAAAGAACATCTCTTTTATAATTAGATGACTATTTTTTAAAGTGTGGGAATGTTTCTTAAAATTACATGCTATTTTTTTATTATTTTTAGAAATGCGTTGACATTTGTAAAATTGTATAAGTATTTAAAAATGTTCACAATGCATTTTCAAAAAAATGTCCATACTATATTTTGGGAAAAAAAATCTTATCCACACAAGAACTTTTACTTTACATATGAAATAAGAAAATGAAAAGTTGGGAGAAAATACAAATCCAGGAAGTAAAACGAAAATGCAAACCCCACAAATCGAACACACAAAAACAGCGTGGATAAGACCACACGGCCGGCCCATGTGCGCTCGGCTCTATGCGTTTCCTCGGCAATGAGCAGGTGACCCATCCTGTCATGTAGGTCTCAGCACATATCTCCCCTCTCGTTAGGGTTTCACATCCTCTCGGCGGTGACGGAAGTCACCACTGTAGAGATCGATACATCCCTTCTCTCGCCTCTCCGTCGGTGATCGCTGGGGTCTTGGACCGCTGGCTTTCGCGCGGGAGTCACTGGAAGCTAGGGAACCACTGCCCGCGGACTGTCTTCTCGGGCGAGAGATCTAATGGAAGAAGCTTCGGGCTCTGGGTTGTCCATGACCAAGCTAGAAGCGATGATGGAAGAACTAGGGCTTAAGGAAGGAGATCTTTAGGACGTGATCGTGGAGGATAGCGAGCTGCCAGAGGAGGAGACCAGATGGATGGCTGTGGCCAGGGTACACACAACCAAACCCTATAGCCAATACTGGTTCTTTAGGACCATGAGGGCTGCTTGGGACCTAGCGCAGGAGGTACAGATTCGCCCGCTCGAAGAAAACCTCTACACACTGAAATTCTCGTGTCTAGGAGATTGGGAGCGAGTTATGCAAGAGGGTCCATGGCAGTTCAAGGGGAAGGCTGTTGTTTTGGCTCACTATGACGGGTTCACAAGGCCCTCATCGATTCCTCTTGACAAAATTGATATATGGATGCAGATCCATGACTTGCCAGATGGTTTCTTCGGCAAGATCAAAGCTCTATCAGCCACTGTTGGGGAATACATATATGCTGAACCAAAGTCTGCAGATTTTGAAGGAAACTTTTACCGGGTCAGAGTGAAAATCAATGTCACGCAACCCCTCAAGAATGCAGTTTCGCTTGTTGTGAAGAAAAGGATAGAAATATTCAGGATAAAATTCGAGAGGCTGCCGGGCTGGTGCACCGTATGCGGGCGCTTGGGACACCTATTCAAAGAGTGTGGCGACGACGTTCACCCTCCTAAAGCTCTGGTTTTCAAGGACCTGCGGGCGACGTGGTTCAGAGGTGCGGGGCAAGGCCCGGGAGAAGGAAGAGGCACACAGGGCAGAAGAGGAAGAGGACGATCAGGGCGCGGGTCAGGAAGGAGCTCCTTCCAGTATTTCTCTGATGAGCACGATGCTGGGGATCCCTCACCAGATGCAACTATGGTTGGTGCAGAAAATAACAAGAAAAGAGGTGCAGCCACTGCCACAGGCCAACCACAGCTACCACTCCAAGATGAAGGAAAACATATGCTTGCACTACCCCCAGCTGTGGTGCCTCTCAGCCCACCTCCAAAACAAGATCCGAAAAGAAGTAGGAACTCTTTGGTGATAGCTGACAAAGGTGCGAAGAACACTACGACAAACAAAACCCCTAATGCGCAATTGGCGGGCCTCGGCTAGGGGTCGCGCCTAGTGCAATGAGTTGCCTTGTATGGAACTGTCGTGGGGCCGGCAACCTCGCGATGGTGAGAGAGCTTCGAGACATGTCGAAGCTATATGCCCCCTCTATTCTCTGCATCTTAGAAACTCAAATAGAGGGTTCTCGTGTTGAGAGTTTAGCTAGCACTTTAGGCTATAATAAGAGTTTTACTGTTAGTAGTTCTGGTAGAAGTGGTGGTCTTGAAATTTTTTGGAATGATTCAATAAAGGTTGAAGTTGTTGGCTACTCCCAGTATCATATTGATGTCCAGGTAGATGATCTAATGGAGTCTCAAACTAGACTCACTTTTATATATGGAGAAGCCCAAGTCTCTGAAAGGTACAAGACCTGGAATATATTGAGAGGTATTGCAGGGTCAGGCAACAGTCCATGGGCTGTGATTGGTGATTTCAACGAGGTCCTTCAAGCTCATGAGCACGACGGAGTGGGAAACCGTAGCCAAGCCCAAATGGACGCGTTTCGGGAGGCACTAGATACATGTGGGCTCTCGGACATGGGATATAAAGGTACAAACTGGACGTTCGAAAAAAGGTCACAGGTGGCACATACACTAGAGTCCGCCTGGATAGATGCGTGGTTAATGCGGCATGGACATTGGCTTACCCCACGGCCGAGCTTGTTCACAAAACAGCGGCCACTTCAGACCACGTACCCTTGCTCCTCTCATTACAGGACGTGATTGCATGCAACAGGCGTCCAAAGAAATTTAGATACGAGGTTGCATGGGAGAGGGACCCAACGCATGTTGAATTGGTGGACACAAAGTGGAAAGAAGCGGCAGGAGAATCAGTGGAATCAGTGCATGCAAAGTTAAACCAACTGGGGACAGATTTGTCAGCGTGGGACAGAGAGCACTTTGGAAATGTTCGACGTGAAATAAGCCAATTAAAAAAGCATCTACAGGAATGGCGGGTGATCCCAGGCCGCACGGGACCGTCACATGCTGAGATTAAGGTTTCTGATCGTCTGATTGAGCTCTATTACCGTGAAGAGATGTTGTGGCGACAACGTGCACGCATAGAATGGCTCAAGCATGGCGACAAAAACACGTACTTCTTTCACTTGCGTGCAAGTCGGAGACCGGAGGAAAAATCAGATTAAGTCTTTGCAGAAAGATAATGGTCAAATGACGGATGACATGGCAGAGATGGAGTCGATGGCCACAACTTTTTATAAAAATCTTTATACTTCCGAAGGCGTGCATGATATGAACGAGGTTCTAGATACTGTCCCATGTAAGGTAACGACAGCAATGAATGAAACACTTAACGCCTCCTACACCCAAGCTGAAGTCAAGAAAGCTTTGTTTCAGATGTTCCCCATCAAGGCCCCGGGCCCAGACGGCTTTCCAGCACACTTTTTTCAACGCCATTGGGATATGTGGAGATGATGTTACTAAGGTGGTCCTGAGAATTGTGGATGGGACAGAGTCAGCCAACTGCATTAATGAAACTATCTTGGTTTTAATCCCAAAGGTAAAAAACCCGACTCTCCTATCACAGTTTCGACCCATTAGTCTATGTAATGTGTTGTACAAGATTGCATCGAAGGTTA
Source organism: Triticum aestivum (assembly GCF_018294505.1). Lineage (NCBI taxonomy): Eukaryota > Viridiplantae > Streptophyta > Magnoliopsida > Poales > Poaceae > Triticum > Triticum aestivum. The sequence continues at coordinate 337,832,264 of NC_057811.1, read as the reverse complement.
TATCCAACCGCCTGAAGGAAATTCTACCAGAGATAATATCTGAGGAGCAATCAGCCTTTGTCCCAGGAAGGCTAATCACTGACAATATCATAACTGCTTATGAGTGTCCGCATTTCATGAAGCGAAACAGGGCAAAGAAAAATCAATCTTGTGCTTTGAAACTTGACATGATGAAAGCATACGATAGGGTGGAATGGGAATACCTCCAAGCTATTATGCTGAAGTTGGGATTCATAGAGAGATGGGTTAACATTGTGATGGGCCTGGTTAGCTCTGTCAATTTTTCAGTATTGTTCAATGGACGGAAGTTGGAAGAATTTACACCATCAAGAGGGATCCGTCAGGGGGACCCGATATCTCCATACCTGTTCTTGTTGGCAGCAGAGGGCCTTTCATGCCTCTTAAAATCAAAAAGTGAGTCATCAAACTTGGGTGGTCTACAGGTGGCACCTTCAGCGCCGCAGGTAAACCATCTTTTATTTGCAGATGACAGCCTGCTGTTCTTTAAGGCGAATAGTGTTGGTGCTACCGAGGTGCTCCAAGTCTTGGACATATACTGTTAAGCTACTAGTCAGCGAATCAACTACAATAAATCATCTATCTTTTTCAGCAAGGGTGTTCCAGATAATGTCCGCAATGATATCAAAGGTATTCTTAATGTGCCAATTGAAACTTTGAATGAGAAGTACCTAGGTATGCCTTCCGACATAGGGAGTTCGAAGAATGGGGCTTTCAAATACCTCAAAGATCGACTGTGGAGCAAGATACAAGGTTGGATTGAAAGCACCATGTCGAGAGCGGGGAAAGAAGTCCTTGTCAAATCAGTAGCTCAAGCAGTTCCGGTTTATTCCATGTCATGCTTCAGACTTCCTCGAGGGCTCTGTGAGCACCTAAACAAGCTTATCAGGAAGTTTTGGTGGGGTAGCAAAGAAGGGCGGCGGAAACCACACTGGGTGTCCTGGAGAGACATGACACAACCAAAGTACATGGGGGGCTTAGGCTTCAAGGACTTTGAGTTGTTCAATCTAGCCATGCTAGCGAGGCAAGCTTGGCGTCTGTTGCAGAACCCTGATTCTTTCAGTGCGAGGATATTGAAGAGCATCTACTACCCAAGCACCTCCATTTTAGATGCAATACTCGGCAACCACCCAAGCCAGATATGGCGAGCAGTAACTGAAGGACGGGACACCCTCAAACAAGGTTTAATCAAGAGGATTGGGAATGGTCTCACCACCAATGTATGGACAGAGAATTGGCTCCCAAGAACAGAGATGTCGCGCCCATATGGTTGTTTGCTACAGGACCGACCAGCTTTAGTGTCTGAACTTATTGATCCAACGACTGCCACCTGGAATGTTCAGCGCGTTCGTGAGGTTTTCCTGAATATAGATGTTCCTGTCATTCTCGGGATCCCTTTATGCACTCGAAACGTGGCAGATTTTTGGTGCTGGAACCATGAGAAGAATGGGTCTTTTTCAGTAAAATCGGCATATAACATGTTGGTTGCAACTCGACAGAGAAGGGAAGCTTGGCTGTATGGCACAACAGGATCTTCTGCTGAAAGCAGAGACGAGAGGGCATGGAAAGGATTGTGGAAGACAGAGGTGCCGGGCAAAATTCGAATGTTCCTATGGAGACTTGCGAAGCAGTCGTTGCCGACGGAGGATGTAAGGGCACATCGCCACATGTCTAATTCTAACTCGTGCGGTATCTGTGGAGCTCCGGATTCTTGGCGCCACTCTTTACTCGAGTGTACGACCTCCAGATGCATTTGGGCCCTTGTAGATGAGGAGCTAGCACAAAGCCTAGTGGCGACATCTGAGCCGAGTGCCAAGCATTGGCTTTTTACTCAGTTGGAGGTATTATCTCATGCATTGTTTGTCAAACTTGGTGTTACTTTGTGGGCTATTTGGTCGTCACGAAGGAAAGCCATCCACGGGGGAATTTTCCAAAGTCCACATTCTACACATGCCTTCGTTCAAAGGTTCATTGAGGCTCCAGGTTCTAAATCCCGGTTGGCCAGCTGCTCATGTTTCTGGCTCGGCGGGGTCAAACGTTCAGGGAAGGAAGCGACCTAAAGCACCCCCCCAGCAGGCGAAAATTAACGTGGATGCAGGAATCAGAGTTGGCCGGATAGGCTCTGCAGTCGCAATCTGTCGCGATAGCAATGGAGAGTTTTTGGGCAGTTCAGCGCTGATCATAGCAGGGGTGGATGACCCTGCGACAATGGAAGCCATTGCATGTCGAGAAGCTCTATGCCTAGCTGAAGATCTTCATATCAGAACGTTTGTCGTAGCTTCTGATTCCAAAAAAGTGATTCAAGATATCAACAACGGTACTATGGGACGTTATGCAGCAATAGTGAGCGAGATCAAGTCTGGAGCAACCTCCTTTCATTGTAATTTCATATTTGAGGGACGTGCGAATAATTATGAGGCAGATAATTTAGCTAGATTTTCCTTAAATCTCGCTGTAGGATGTCATGTGTGGCTCGGCCAGCCCCATGATGAAACTTGTATCCCTCAATTTGTGGTCTTTGATGAATAAAATCGGCCTTTCAGCTAAAAAAAAAGGCAATGAGCGGCCAATATGAATTCATGTGCCTTGTTGCCTCAAAAGAAAAAACGTGTGCCTTGTAGAACGTTGCAATGGATTTAAGATATATTAATACAACTTCACAAATTTGGACAATGATAACCTTTTCTTAGTAACATGTCACCAAAAGTTTGGGGTCTTCTGCAAATAGCCTGCTTAGCGCTGCACCTCCTATAGTTGCTAATTGATTTATCTCAAAAAAAAGTTGCTAATTGATGTTTGATTATAGAAGGCGAGATGCATGTTTTGCTGCAGTGTAAACTGTGCCTTTTCCATGGTGTTAATTATAGTCCACATGCTGAACAAGCATTAGTACCCATTTAGAGCATCTCTAGCAGACCCCGCAAAATCTCAACCCGCATAAGTCTTTTGCAGTTCGCGGAAAAGTGTATATGCAGGCCGGTGCGGGTGAATATGTTTTTTTACGGGTCGGCTACGCGGGGTCTGCTTGGGCACCGCCGCGTCGACCCGCAAACTGAAGACGCCCAATTATCGAATTTGACATCGGTTCCGACAAATAAGTTCAAATTCAAACAATAAAACAAAGTTCACGCGCAAATAAAAGCTCATACGCCCCCTCATCGATCTCCTCCACTTCTTCTTCACCCCCATGATCATCCACGCCGCCCTCCATTTCATTGTAATCAAATGCGGCGAACGGGGCTTGATCGATGTCAACAACGTTGGTGTCCAACATGTTCACGAACTCGACAGTTGCATTGTTCGAACCACCGCTATAGTGAACGACAACAAGTCACGAGCTATTGCCAAAGCAAAGAAAATTTCCATGACCGAAGAGGCATACCTTCCGGCCATTTCGTCGAACACCTCGCTTGTGGTGGGAGCAGCACCGTTGAGCGGCATCGCCGGGGAACCTCTTTCCGGGGCGGAGGGAGTGGATGAAGGAGCCGGCTTCTTTGTAGCCGAAATCCTCTTCCGCTTTACGCTGGAGGCCTTGCCGACCTTCTCCGCTGCCGGTCGGGATCGCGCAGCGGCATTGGCGCCTGGAGCGCGGGCCTTCCCGGTGGGGGCAGCCGGATTCCCGCCCTGCACGACCACGTTGCCCTGCCGCTTGCGGAAAGGCGCAGTGGTGCCTTGGGCGACGGCGGGGCCAACATGGCCGGCAACGAGATCCGCCCGAGGGGATTGAGCGTGCGCGACCTCGACGGTGACAGGGGACAGCAAGGTGTCATCCATGGTGGCGAAGGACTGCCGGGGAAGATGCACCGGAGCGGGAGGTGGCGGGGGCAATGGTGGTGGAAGGTGGGGGAACGGGAACGGCCATGCGGAAATGTCCCTCTCGCCAAATCTCGCTGTGGATAGGGGCCGAGCTCGGGTCGTCCTCCCACCCTGTGAATCTAGAGGTCGGGGGAGATCTTTTGCCGCGCCCCGCAAAAAAATTTACGGGTCGGACGTGTATGTGGGGTCTGTTCGAGCGGGATTTTCCGCGCCGACCCGCATTTTGATGGTTATTTTGCGGGTCGAGGCTTTTTGTGGGGTCTGCTAGAGTTGCTCGTAGTTGTGGCATGAACTAGCCTTTTCTTACAGATGCGCACAAACATGCCAATAATATAGCGAAATGGCTCTGCCATCTCCTAAGAAGAAATTGTACAATTCTGATACTGCATACTTAGGTCAGCAAGTGCATGAGCAAGTGCACCGACAAACCGAAAGTCTTTTTTTAGAGAGGAGGCATGTTGCCCGGCTTTAGCAAGCTGAAGCCCTTACAAGTACATACCCAGGTTCAAAGGAGTTCACCAAAAGGAAACAGGAAAAGAAAAAGGTTCGATACAGACCCAAAGGGCCGATGCACCAGGCCAAATAACTAGTGGGCTCCGCCTAGCGGGAGCGAAGCGAGGCGACGCGAAACCTGACGGCTGAGGCCCTCGGCCGCCCTGTTGATCATCATGGGTCCTGTGCTGCCGTAGCTGGGAGGCGAGCGCTCGGAGCTTCTCCAGTAGTACTGCAATGGTGGAAGCGTCCTCCGTCTTGTTCAGTGGTTTCCATAGCTGCATAAAAATGATCATTTTATAGATGATATCAGCTAGGTGTTTAATGAATTTTCCTTCAATTATAGCTTTATTACGAGCATGCCATAAGGCCCAAGCCATTGCCGCAAAGACAAACCAAGTAATTCTTAGGGGGCGCCCAGAAAGCCTTGCAACTAAGATATGGAAGGCTCCAAATGAATTGGGTGCCCAATTGCACTTAGTGGTATCGCGAATGGAGCCCCATAGGAGCTATGCCAAGCTACACTTGAAGAAAATGTGGTTGGTATCTTCGATCACACCGCACAGGGGACACCGCCCGTCCATAATTCACTTCAATATTTCCCTATCAACAGTTTCATCTAATATCAGAATCAAAACACTCTACGCCACTCATATAGCACCAATGAAAGCCTATCCATATCATGTAAGTGCCATACATCTGTTTACTGGTTAGAATTTGGAAAGCTTCAATGGATCGTCCATCTAGCGCTAACATCAACTTACATACCAAAGAGCACCAAGATTGGAGCCGAGCATTTATGTCCTGAGATCACCACAGTTCTGTTGCTAGATCATGCGATCTGGCTATCACGCTAACGACGCCTGTACCTCAGCATGGATCATGATTTCTGAATGTTGCGGTTGGCGTCATTACATGCTGCAGCCATGCCGATAGGCAACAAGCCTGTAAGCCTACGATTACTTGGTCCTTACACTGCTAGCCCAAATTTTCCATTTCAGTTTTTTTAGGCCTCCTTTGTACTCAAGGATAGGAAAGCAGCCCATTGATTTGTAGGAATAGAGATAGAACCATTTGTATTTTAAATGAAGTAGGCCCAGTGGAAAGAAATCCTCTTATATAAATGGAATGACATCCCTTTCCATATAAAATTTGAAATACATGTAATCTCACTTCATGGTTTCCTATCCCTCTACAATATTCCTATCACAAAGGAGGCATAGGCTTTACCCGCCTCGATAAACGCACAAAAAACTTTTTGATTGGCGTTTTTCAGGAGGGTCTTGGCGAGGTCTCTTGCATGTGCCTTGTACTAGGAGCTTCGAAATCTCTAGTCGAGGTGTATTCTTTACCAAGATTTCTCTTCCACTTCCCTCGTGGTGTCATGTGTGCCAAATTTCGCTCTCAAAGAGCTTTGGCGGGTTTTTCATCAAAAGGATAGGAGATGGTTCTACATTTTTTTGTGAGATTCAATTTTCAAATCAAGATATCTCGTGAACCATGAACTGTTTCCATTGCTGCACTCATCGCGTCGATGCCTTCAAAATTAAATATGTTAATTGATTTTGACAAACTTCTATTAACGAAACTTGTGCTCCCTACCATAGTTTGTGCTTCTCCGCATATTAAACTTGTGCTCCGAGTGGTAGTGCAGTTGTATTCTCCATGTGTAGGGTACATTTGCACTTTACGTGTAGTGCACTTTGTGTTCTCCGTGTAGTACAGTATTGCTCCCGCGTAGTGCACATGTGCTTCATGGCGAAACACAACTATGCTTTTCCGCGTAGTCTACCCATGGTCCGCACGCAGTGCACTTGTGCTCCCGCATAGCACACATGTGCTTCCCTATGGAGCACACCAGTGCTTCGCGGGGAAAGCACATATCGGAGCACACATATTCTTTTCTAAGGAGCATGTCTGTGCTTCGCAGCGAAACACATCTGGACTCTCCGTTAGATGCAACATGTATTTCGTGTTCACGTAGACACACGCTCATGCACTTTGGAGTATATTTTTTGTAGCCAGAAGAATACAGCTATACATTGTGTACAAAGAAGGAAAAACCAAGCAAAATCGATGAAATAAATATTAAAACAAAAGGAAACAACCAGCAGTTATGCAAGCATGCTAATCGAGCCCTTGCAACACGGTGTTTAACTGCCAAAGCGCCCCACCCCCTCCACCACCCCTGGCTTCCCCGGGGAAGCCCACCCATGGGGCACATGGCCGCTGATTAGTTGCTCCCTTTTGATGCATTGTGCAGCAAGTAGTCAACCTTTCACACAGGGAGCGCTCATGGCAGACGGTCCCATTAAGAACTTAACATTGTAGGGAGTGATTCCTTTGATTTTATTACTAGTTTTTGGTGTTCTTATAAAAAAACTAGTTTTTGGTCGGTTATTTATTTTTATTTTAGAAAAAACGAATACTTGTTTACTTTTTAGAAGTGTTTTAAAAAATATGATAATACTTAAAAAAATTATGAGCATTTTATAAAAATTGAAAACATTTTATAAATTGTGAAAAAGTTTTAATAGACATGAATATTTTTGGAAATGTTAAACATGCACATTTTGAAAAAAATTAAACCGTGAACATTTTGTAATTTTTTTGGAAAAAATAAAACCAAAACCCTGCTTAAATCCAATGGAAAAAAGAACACAAAATGGAGAAACCGGCAAAAACTTTCTAGAAGCTCCCTAAAACTGAAAAGGCCAGATCTACAACATTCCCAAAATCGGGACCTGTCGATACCAGTAACTAGCCGATACCAGTAACTAGCTAATTGGACCAGTACATTTGCTCGCTCATTTTGCTCCTTGGATGCGATTGCTCAACTACTTGACGCAAGGAGCATCAAACAGTATTACCCTTTGTAGCCAGCAAAGAACCAACTTATATATGGGCTGGTATTTGATGCGGCCCATTCATAGAGATATTTTTTTTATTTAAATTAAAGTTTAAATAACCAGCTATAGTCCCACTATATCTGTTTGAGCAGGGAGCTGCTAAATGGTATTTATGTAAAATTGTTTGGTAAAGTTACAAAATAATGGGATATAGCCACATTATAGTTGTTTGAGCAGGATTCTCCTATTTAAAACTGTGATTAAAATACAAAATCACTAAATGAAGGGTATTCCTTGCAAAGGTTATTTTCAATCTCTCCATCAGAGTTTTGGAGCGGTCTTTTTGCAAGAGGGATGTGTGGTTTGCATATACGTGTTCTGTAGTTGGATCTGTTTTTTTTTCAAATATCTCTTGAATTGAGCGTTCAAATTATGAACCGCTTTTAATCCTTGTATTACTCACGTTGAGAGTTCAAACCTAGAACCACTGGTGATAGATTTCATGTTTTTTTTTTCAGGAGCAACTTGTACTCCCGCTGAAAACTAACATATACTCCCCGAATTAACATATGTGTGCTCCATGTGTTTATGTACCTGTTCTCTCCCACGAGATAGTGTACTCCCGTGCAACGCAAGTTACAAAACATACATGTGTTTCACGACGGAGCCCGCCTATGCGTCACGGCACATCACACATGTGCTCCCGCTATGCATTGCATTACACAAGACAAGCATGAAAAAGGGGGAACCCCAAAGGAAAACCCATAGAAAACCAGGGGAAATCACATGCGCTCCTCACATGTGCCCCTCACTCCCCATCGCTCCCATTTAAACATCAAAATCTCCTTAAGAAAATCTGTATATATAATTTTATCAATTTTCTATATCTAAATAGCCAGTCTCCCCTACTAAATTTCTTTGCACATATGGGTGTTCACATCAGCTCAACTATTAATAGCCATCCATCCGGACGAAATTATATGACATTAGCAAGTTGTACATGTACTCATATGTTACCATTTTTAACATTAATATATTCTTGCAAACGATATCACCTTATCAAGTCATGCATGTCATTTTTTCCAGAAGGAATCAAGAGATGCATTTCAAGTGCAACTTCATTTTTTCACGTTACTTTGTGTGTTCATAGATAGTATATCTGTTAGACGCTAAGACCAACCCATATAGTTCATGCTTCACATTTTTGTTATAGATGATGTCGTGCTAAGTTCAAAAGATTTTTTTAATCTTTTTATACATCATTTTGTCACATACTCTCTTATATTTTTATTTTTTGTTGTTTTAAGCACCAATTTAATGCATTTGTTTTAACACGATTCCCACAACAACGCATGATGCATCATCTAATCTTATATGATCAGTTTAATAACTAGAAAATGTTTGTCCATTGTAAAAAGAGAAATATCGACTTATTAAAATGCTCATGTATTGTTAAAAAAATGTGTTGCAGAACATATGTTCTCATGTTTAAAATAAATTTACATGTATTAAAATACATTTTCAAGAGAAAAAATATACCTGTGTTGCCTCGAGAAGTATTCATAAATACCCCAAAAAAGTTTGCAAACATAAAAAAATCATACGTTCTTCAAACATGTTTGAAAAAGGAAAGCTCATATATGTTAAAAAGATATGTTCATGTTTTGAAAAGAAAATGTTTTATGTTTTTTCAGAACAGCTGCTTGTTGTATCTCATAACAAAATGCATGTGTTTACCTCAAAAATAAGAGCGCAAAATATATAAATAGAAAACAGAAAAAGAAAACCAGAAGAAATTTGGGAACGTTTGGATCCCTCACCAGATTGCCTCGCTAGGCAAAGCTAGGCTTGCCGACGCAGGCGAGCCAAATCTGCTCGCTCGCTCCAACACGAAAAAAGCTGGAAACCACTGGCAAAGAGGCAGGCTCGCCCAGTAACCAAATACTCCCTCCGTCCCATAATATAAGAGCGTTTTTGACACTAGTGTAGTGTAAAAAACGCTCTTATATTATGGGACAGAGGGAGTACGTCGCTTCCTTGCTGGGCTAGGCTAAGCAAGCGCTAGCACGAGAACCAAACGCTCCCAAAGACGTCACACAAAAAAAGAGATACTGATGCTGATTCAAAGTGTTCGCCAGAGATAGTATTCAGCCAACATTAACAGTAAAAATATATACAGTGCAAACACTATGCATAAAAATGGCCAGAGTTCAGACTTACTTCAGACTTGGAAGTCATTTGACTCTTTCATGTTCATCTATGAGAAAGGACAGGGATCCTACGGTAGATTGATACATTACAAGATGTTATAGTATATTACTATACTATCCTGTGACAAAGAGAAGACAACAGATGCTATCTCAACCATATTTGCGTGGTATCATCTTCAGCACCAACATATTGAATGCCTTTCTCAACTATGATAACATTACAAAAATGTATACCACATTCCCACCACACCTGCGCCAAAACTGCCTCGCCCTCAACTACTCCCCTCTAAAAGTGGTTGAGCACCAGGATCTATGAGATAAAGAGGAAGGCAACATCAGCGTAACAAATAAGACACTACATTTTGCCATCTCTATAATGAAGATAAATGCAAGCTGAGCATCTTTATCATTACCTGCAGTTCCATTCGGAGTGTCACTTGAGCGATTCCTCCAGTTTTGAATAATCTGCTGAATCTCTGATTTCACAAGACCTGATAAACACGCACCGGCAATCAATGCACAAAGTATAAGCATTATGAACACTGAATCCCATCCAGTTTTTGAGATGAAGCCCGTCACAAATGGCCCCAAGGCAGCACCAAGCGATCCTGTCCCGTCTATGATTGCCGTGACAGTGGCCAACGCACGGGAATCTCCTTTGAGAGATTTGTGAGTCCCCAGATCAGCAGATACTGCAGTTGTTATCAGAGCATAAGGGCCATTAACAAACAAGCCACTGATCATCATCAGTGCAATGTTTGTCACTTTTGAAGTACTGCCATATGCATGAAAGGCGTAAAGAGATGGAATCGCCAGATACATAAACATTGCTGCAGTAGTGGCCCTAGCATCGAGCTGATCAGACATGAACCCAGCAAGAATTCCACCAATGATTCCTCCTACATCGAACAAAACTGATAGATAACCAGCATCCGTGACCGACATGTACTCGCCTCCAATAGCTGGAAATATAAAAGGGCATAAGTAGAATCGTAAAAGGATATAAAATTCAGAATCCACAACTGCACATAAGAGATCTACTAGAGTTGCAGCCTTTTATGGTATCAGCAATATAAGAAGGCAGTTAGAAGAAACAGGTCAAACAAATTAGTATGCAGTACTTTTAGTAATGGATGGAAGAGGACAACCCAGGCCTCTACCAAATAGTGCACATAACCAGAGCTACTGTACCCTTGAGTAAATTGTGTCTGGTCTGAAAAAGCAAAATACTACAGTTGGATCAGATAAACAGGCCAACAATGTGAACATGTGACTCATGTTAGCATTATTCTGTTCAAAGCCAGAGTTAAGATACGGCATGAATAATCTGGCATGACACTAGTTCCTGCTACAATTTGCTTGGTGTCTATTGTGCACAGGATATACCATAATGCACATTATTACAGCATATCAAAGGCAATTACTGCAGCACCTTCAAGACAATGGTCGCAATTACTACAACAACCTATATCAACATATTCTGGAATTCTGAAACCAGAGTTCAGTAACAATGCACTGTTAATTCTGAAACTACATCGTCAACTACATCAAAGTCAATTCTGAACCCAGAATTCAATAACAGGCTTTAGACGCACTATTAATCATACCGATAAATCTCCTGCACAGCTGGAAGATGGAAATTCAGATCAATCTAATGTCATAACGTGCATGGCTGCGCCTGGTTAAACTTAACAGTTTGTCTAATTCACATCTAGATGTTTTCTAAGGATGTAACATCTAAGCTCCCACAAATAAGGCAGCAAAAAGGAACAAAAAAAAAGCTGGGACAAAAAAATTAGACCACAAACATAGTGGACATCAGGTTAGATGTGATATAGTTATGTCACATCTAAATGTGTCCTAGACAGACCCCTTAACTTAAGGGAGTGTTCGGAGTCCCTCCCCTCCCAGACTCGGCTCCGCGGAGCCGGCGGAGTTGTAGGCTAAAATACTGGAGTTGGAAATTAGGTGCTCTGCAACTCCTCTAATTCCACGTATCTGGTGGATATCCGAACAGGGCCTAAGTCGCAACAGGTGGGCATACCAGTTTGGGTCAAGTAGAAGGGGAGCCAGTACAAGAAGGTGTAGGCGACCAGCTTCGCAAAGAAGAGGCAGGTCGCGAAGGTGAGCACCCCCGGGATAGAAAATGCCTTCAAAATCCCTACGGCATCCCTCCTGTCCTCTTCCCCGGCCGTGCTGGTGCTGCTGTCCTCCTCGTCGGTGCTCGCTCCACTGGCCTGCTTGGGGGGCCACGAAGCGAAGCCAACGTCCTCCGGGTAAGGCGCTAGGAAGAAAAACACGAGGACGCCACCGAGCGCCATGAGCCCGCCCGGGACCACAAACGACCAGCCCCACCCGTATCGCAGCACGGCGGCGGCGATGATCGAGCCGCTGATGTTCCCGACGGAGGTGTGCGCGTTCCATATGCCCATTATGAGGCCGCGCCTCCGGCCGCCGAACCAATTGCCGACGACGGCGACGACCGAGGGCCAGCCGGTGGACTGCAGCAGGCCCGCGATTGCCTGGGCGAAGACGTAGAACACGAGGGAGTGCAGGGAGAGGAAGTACCCGGCGCCGAAAAAGGCGACGGCGGCGCCGCTCCCGACCATTCCGGCGGCGAGGAAGAGGCGGAGATCGAGGCGATCGCCGAGGTGGCCGGCGCCGAACATGCCGAGGGAGTAGAAGGCGAGGAACGCGACGTCGGTCTCGCCGAGGAGGGCGGGGTCGTGGAAGGGCGGCCACGACTTGGAGAGCGCGCGCTTCACGATGCTGGGTGGCTTGCGGGAGGCGTGGTAGAGGGCGTAGGCGAGGAAGGTGAGCCCGAGGACGAGGCCACGGTGGGCGTTGTAGGAGAAGGCGGGCAGGGCGCAGAGGCCCGGCGGCGCGTGGTGGTGGCGCGGCCGCGCCCGCGGCGATGACTTCGGCATGGGCGTTGAGGGTGGAGGTGGCGGTGGCTCCGCCATGTCCGTGAGAGGTGAGGGGAGGGGAAATGGAGTGGGGGCCGGCGGTGAGGACGTGGCGGGGTAACCGGGCCCGTGCACGACACGCGGCCGAGACGGTTATGGGCCAGACTTTGAATTGTGTTGCCCTTTTGCTTTCGTTTCTTTATACACGGTCTTTCTTCAAGTTCTCTTTGCTCCGGGTAATTCGCTACATCAATATTCTTTTTTCTATCAAAAACGGCCAGCCGTCGCCTCCTGCGTCATTGGATGAGCCATGAATAGCCGCGTGATCTCAAATGAGGTGCCTCTGAAATTGCAACAAGGTAGATGTTGCGTAACTCGCATTGCAACAATTACTTTGTTACGAAACCACCGAAGCGTTATTTTCGCTAGAATTTTTTTATTTTATCTTCAAGATTTTTTGCAACATAGATGATGTAGGACTTTTGCAACAATGGTGGTGTTGTAGAATTAATTTTTTTTCGTCTTCACCTTTTTTGCAACATAGATATTGTTGCGGGAGGACTTTTGCAACATGGATAATGTTGCAGAAATTTTTTCACTGAAAAGATGATGTCGTTTGCAGTGTGAATCAATAAATTTTTGTAACATAGATGATGTTGCGGGAGGACTTTTGCAACAAAGCCGTTGTTGTGAAAAGTATAAAAAACCATCCCGACCGGAGCGACGACGAAGGGCGAGAAGGGAGTCTGGAGCGGTGCAACTATGCCAATGGTGACCGAAGCGGAGCTCGGGCATGCGCACTTGAGCAGCAGCCATGGCTGCGAGCGAGCGTAAGGAGACGAAAAATACATAAGGAAAGGATAAGAGGATAAGGACACGTGCTGGACATAGGAGGTGGTTGACGCGGTGCGTGTTATCCACCGGCTGAACAATAGCATTTTCACAAAAAAATCCATTTTTTTGCTTTTGTGAAAAAGAGATTTCATTGTGTAATATTGGTGGATACAATCATTCGGGGACAACACACACCATATATCGGTGTGCATGGTTTGGTGTCCGAACTGGGTGACGCAATGAGTCGCGCTATGATACGTCTTCATCGTATCTATTTTTCCAAACTCTTTTGCTCTTCTTTTGGACTCTAATTTGCATGATTTAAATGAAACTAACCTGGACCGACGCTGTTTTCAGCAGAATTGCCTTGGTGTTATTTTTGTGCAAAAATTAAAGTTCTCGGAATGACCTGAAAATTTACGAAGAATATTTTTTAAATAAATAGAAAATACTGGCGAAAGAATCAACCGGAGGGGGCCCACCAGATGACCACAAGGGTGGGGGTACGCCCCCTGCCTTGTGGGTCCCCTGGACCTCCACCGACCTCAACTTCAACTCTATAGATTCACATTCGGGGAGAAAAAAAACAGAGAGAACGATTCATCGCGTTTTACGATACGGAGCCGCCGCCGCCTCCTGTTCTTCATCGGGAGGGCTGATCTGGGTCCGTTCGGGGCTCCGGAGAGGGGGATCCATCGCCATCATCATCACCAACCTTCCGCCATCACCAATTTCATGATGCTCACCGCAGTGCGTGAGTAATTCCATCGTAGGCTTGTTGGACGGTGATGGGTTGGATGAGATTTATCATGTAATCGAGTTAGTTTTGTTAGGGTTTGATCCCTAATGTCCACTATGTTCAGAGATTTATGTTGCTATGACTTTTCTATGCTTAATGCTTGTCACTAGGGCCCGAGTGCCATGATTTCAGATCTGAACCTATTATGTTTTCATGAATATATTTGTGTTCTTGATCCTATCTTGCAAGTTGTAGACACCTATTACGAGTTATGATCTGCATACCCCAAGGTGGCAATAATTGGGATTCTTTCCGGTGATTACCGTACTTTGAGGAGTTCATGTATTCACTAGGTTCTCTATTAAAAGGAGGTCTTAATATCCCATAGTTTCCATTAGTACCCCGCTGCCACGGGAGGGTAGGACAAAAGATGCCATGCAAGTTCTTTTCCATAAACACGTATGACTATATTCGGAATACATGCCTACATTATATTGATGAATTGGAGCTAGTTCTGTGTCGCCCTAGGTTATATCTGTTGCATGATGAATGCCATCTGACATAATAATCCATCACTGATCCATTGCCTACGAGCTCGTTTCATATTGATCTTTGCTTCGTTACTTTTCCGTTGCCATTGTTACAATTGCTACAAAACTGCTACTGTTACTTTTGCCATCGTTATCGTTACTTCCATACTACTTTGCTACTAAATACTTTGCTGCAGATATTAAGTCTTACATGGTGCTTGAATTGAAAACTCAGCTGCTAATACTTGAGAATATTCTTCGGCTCCCCTTGTGTAGAATCAATAAATTTGGGTTGAATACTCTACCCTCAAAACTGTTGCGATCCCCTATACTTGTGGGTTATCAAGACCTTTTTCTGGCGCCGTTGCCCGGGAGCATAGTTCTATTCTCTGAGTCACTTGGGATTTATATTTGTTGATCACTATGAGGAATTTGAAAGACAACAAAACCAAGATCTATCCCTCTACTACGAGGGGACGTAAGGAACTGCCATCTAGCTCCGCACTTGATTCACCTTCTATTTTGAGAAAACTTGCGATACCTACACCTGCTATTGATTCTGATATGTCGCATGTTATTGATGATGCCACTTCTTCTATGCATGATGCTTATGATGATACTACTTCTTTGCTTGATAGTACTGTGCCACTAGGTGACTTTTTTGATGAACAACTTGCTAGAGTTAGAGAGAATGAAATTACTGAAATTGCTGATATTATTGAAACTGAAGATTATGATTCTCCCCCTAGATATGAATTGCCTAAGGTACCTGAGGGTTATATTATGGATGAAGAAACTGCTAGAGACTTTTTTGCTTGCAATGATAGAGATGATCTTAAGAAACGGTTAGCTAAGCTGAAAGAAAAATCTCTGAATGCTAGAATGCAATATGATCCTAAGTTTGTTACTTCACCTATCTTTGTTACTGATAAGGATTATGAATTCTCTATCGATCCTGAGTTAATTACTTTGGTTGAATCTAATCCTTGCCATGGTTATGAATCTGAAACCATTGTGGCACATCTTACTAAGTTGAATGATATAGCCATCCTATTTGCTCATGAGGAAAAAATTCGCTATTACTATATTCTTAAGTTGTTTCCTTTCTCATTAAAGGGTGATGCTAAGATATGGTTTAATTCTCTTGCTCCTGGTTGTGTGCGTAGTCCCCAGGATATCATATATTACTTCTCTGAAAAATATTTTCCTGCGCATAAGAAACAAGCTGCTTTACAGGAAATATTTAACTTTGTGCAAACTGAAGAAGAGAGTCTCCCACAAGCTTGGGGAGGCTTCTCCAATTACTTAATGCTTTGCCTGATCATGCTCTCAAGAAAAATGAAATACTTGATATCTTTTATAATGGACTAACCGATGCTTCTAGGGACCACCTAGATAGTTGTGTTGGTTGTGTTTTCAGGGAACGATCTGTTGAGCAAGCTGAGAAACTATTGAATAATATATTGAGCAATGATAATGATTGGACTCTTCCCGGACCACCTCCTAAGCCAACTCTGAAGAAAAGAGGTATTCTATTTCTCAGTCTTGAAGATATGCAAGAGTTAAAGAAATCTATGAGAGAAAACGGTATTAAAGTTGAAGATGTTAAGAATTTACCGCCTATTGAAGAGATACATGGTCTTAATATTCCGACAAAGGTAGTAGAGGTAAATTCTCTCTATAGATTTGATGAAGGTGATATTCCTTATAATAAGTCTGCTAGTCAATGCTTGGATGAATTTGATAACTTCATTGTTAAACAGGAAAGCTTCAATGCTTATGTTAGTAGACAGTTGAAACGTAATGCTTATATGCTTGAACGCTTGGGTGATTATATGGGTAGAACTATTAATGATCTCAAGCTTATCAATAAACATGCTTCTATGGTAAAAACTCAAGTAGAACAAGTACTTAAGGCACAAGATGATTTGCTCAATGAGATGAATAATAAGAATAATGATCATGATGTTAGAGTTATGACTAGAGGTAGTAAAATTACTCAGGAACCTTTGTATCCCGAAGGCCATCCTAACAAAATTGAGCAAGATTCTCAGAGAGTTAGTACAGATGCACCTAGTCCTTCTAATAAAAAGAAAAGGAAAACTGATAGGACTTCGCATGCTTCTAGTGAACCTATTATAGACACCCCTGAGAATCCCAAAAATATTTATATTTCTGATGCCGAGACACAATCTGGTAATGAGCATGAACCAAGTGATAATGTTAATGATGATGTTCATGCTGATGCTCAACCTAGTAACGATAATGATGTGGAGATTGAACCTGCCCTTGATCTTGATAACCCACAATCTAAGAATCAATGTTATGATAAGAGAGACTTCGTTGCTAGGAAGCATGGTAAAGAAAGAGAACCATGGGTTCAGAAACCCATCCCTTTCCTCCTAAACCATCCAAGAAAAAGGATGATGAGGATTTTGAGTGCTTTGTTGAAATGCTTAGACCTGTCTTTTTGCGTATGCGTTTGACTGATATTTTGAAAATGTCTCCTTATGCTAAGTATATGAAAGATATTGTTACAAATAGAAAAAGATACTGGAAGGTGAAATTTCCACCATGCTTGCTAATTATACTTTTAAGGGTGGAATACCAAAGAAACTCGGGGATCCAGGAATACCAACTATACCGCGCTCCATTAAAAGAAACTATGTTAAAACTGCTTTATGTGATTTGGGAGCCGGTGTTAGTGTTGTGCCTTTCTCTTTTTATCGTAGACTTGAATTGAATAAGTTGACACCTACTGAAATCTCTTTGCAAATGGCTGATAAATCTGCTGCTATACCCATCGGTATTTGTGAGGATGTGCCTGTTGTGGTTTGCATCTTAATGGACTTTGTTATTCTTCATATTCCGGAGGACGACAGTATGGTGATCATCCTTGGTATACCCTTTTTGAATACTGCAGGGGTTGTTATTGATTGCAACAAGGGCAATGTCACTTTTCATGTTAATGGTAATGAGCATACGGTAGAATTTCTGAAGAAACAACCTCAAGTGAATAGCATCAAATCTATTGGAAAAATTTCAACTATTGCTATTGGAGGTTTTGAATTCCCTCTTCCTACTATCAAAAAGAAATATGACATTCTTATTGTTGGGGACATGCATATCCCCGTTGAGGTAACCTAGTGATTATTCGAAAATTCTCCGGTTTCATGCCATTCGAAAGAAGTTTGTTAATAAGACTTGATCAACCTTGTTAATGGATTCCTTTTGATGGGCATGAGATGGATGAATTTAGAAAGCACAACTTTCTGTACCCACTTTTTACTTTCTGTTATTTAGAATAAATAAAGCAAAATAGTATTATCTGTCTGTTTTCTGAATTATCCGTGCATTAAAAAATGTCCCGAAAAAAAGTTCTCCAAATGCCCTGAAAATTTAGTATTATTTTTATAGAATATTTGTGAATTTCTGGCACTGAGAACACACCAGGGGGATGCACCAGTGGACCACAAGGGTGGAGGGCGCGCCCCTGCCTTGTGGGTCCCACGTGGGTCCCCCTCACTTATTCCAGCACCCATCCACTTCGTCTTCCTCCAGAAAAAATCATCCCATTGCTCAAACCCGTGTTCTTACTCATCTTACTGCCATTTTCGATCTCCTTGTGCAAAGCTCCATTTGCAAAACTATTTTGGGGGATTGTTCTTCGGTATGTGACTCCTCCACTGGTCCAATTAGTTTTTGTTCTAGTGCTTTATATATTGCAAATTTTTGTTGTTGTGGTGACCTTGTTCTTGAGCTTGCATTTCAAATTTATATGGTCCAAAGTAGTTTTGATGCATGATATAGCCTCTAGACACTTGTAGGAGTAGTTGCTAACAATTTTGTTGAGTTTGGATCAATTTTATTTTGAGTCACTAAAAATTTCAGAAATTTTCAGAGAAAAGAAATGATGAAAAGATGGTTAAGAGGCTCTTCAAGCCAGGGTTCAAAGGTAAATGAAAATGAAGAGAAGAAGAAGCCCAAGTACAACCTTCCTCGCACCGCGGAGGTTCGGCCGTGTGAATGGCCAAGTGATGCATTCTTGGGGGCTGCCGGAGTTTATGAGGATTTCTATTATTTGGCTGAGAATGCAGGCATCACCGACTTCCTCCATGATAAGTGTGATCAATACCTCCTACTCACTAATACCTTCGTGCAAAATTTTCACTTTCTTGCTAGGAATTAGGAAATCACCACCCACGGTAGAGTTTCATTTATATGATGAGCATAAGGAGATGACGCTTTATGTTTTTTTGAGGTTTGCAAATTACCTTATGAGGGCAGCGTCAGTGAACCACGTCCTAGAGATGTGGAAGATTTTATTTATGAAGTTATCGTAGGGGAAGAGAGAGGAGTATCGGAGGCTAGAGTGGCTAGTTTATATTTTTCCTGTTTTACGCTATTACTCATTATTTGCGGGAATGTTTAATTGGTCGTGGGGAGAGTGGAGGCCTTAGTGCCCCTGACCTCGCTATTTTGCGCCATGCTCTACTTCATGATAGAACTTTTAGTTTGGGCGCCATGGTTGCTCGATGGTTGAGTTTAAACCATTAGAGGGGTCCTATCTTTGGAGGTATCTATGACTCCCGCCTTGCTAGACGCTTTGAGATACCCATTAGGCACGACGAGGAAGAGGAGATGCTTCTACCCACTGGATACTTAGACTATAATAGTATGGTAGCACATGATTTCATTAGTGATGATAAGGACAAGAGACTCATCTATAACCTGGTATTCTGCGAGAAGACTTGTCAGATTATTACTTTGCCTGCACCTTCTTTGTTCGATATTCATTCAGGAAGGTACCTCATTTTGCCCGAGGACATTTATGCATACTGGGAGCGGACGTGATCCCCAGTTCGTGAGCAAGAACCATCACCTGATCCGTATGAGGAGTCTATCTATCAGTGGGAGCCGCAGGAGCTCTCTAACTAGTGGAACCCTTAGGATCCTCCTCAGTACCCAGGAGAGGGCTACTTTGATCCGTGGGAATAGACCAACTTAGGCTAAAAGCCTAAGCTTGGGGGAGTGTGTATTTCTCACCGACATTACATTCATGTTCACACACTTTCAGTTGTCGGTGTTCATACTTTTTCGTTGTATCATCCATGCTAGTTTATTTTCTTTTTCTTACTTTCTTCTTGTGTGTTTGAAAAACTTTGAGAAAATCCAAAAAAATTAGTTGTAGCTTCTTTTTAGTCTTCTTCTCCATGTTTCTTTAGTAGTAGTATTAACACTACTGCAGGATGCTGCTAACGCGACACTACGATCAGAGACCCTTCGACAAAACTGTGTGTGATGCAATAATCGCAAACGGTGGTGTAAAAAACATCAAAAAAGGTGCAAAACGTTTGCGATGACGGATGCATCAAACACGGTTCAGATTTTAGTTGTGTCTGCGATGCAGGGCATACGGTTCAGTTCAATTAACTGTTTGCGATGAGGAGGAACAAAAGAAATGGGCAGCCTGATGAAGGTGTGTGCGATACACAGCATACGGTTCACTCGGATGAACTGCTTGTGATTAGGCAACACAAAAGAAACGGTCAGCCAGATCAAGGTGTGTGCGATATACGGCATACGGTTCACTCAGATGAACAGTTTGCGTTGAGCCAAGAGAACAGAAACGGTTCGACTTAACAAGATGTGTGTGATACGCGACAAACATGTCTGTAATTGGAAACGTGTGGGAAGACGATAACAACACGGACGATTCCTGTTAACAAGCCGTGTGTGTTGTCAGCAAATGATTGCTGGTATACAATTGTGAGTGATTGATGAAATCATCACCGACGGGTTCCATTGTTTAGTCCGTGTGCGATGTGATTTGCTCTGTCTACGGAGCATCAACATATATACTTAAAAAGGCAGCATTGCAAAACCAAATTAAGCATACAATTACACAAGTGACTACACACATAAAATTTTCACACACCAAAGTAAGCAATTACATGCATACTATACTAGGAGAAACAAGGATCTAATCATCTACTTATTGTTGCAATGACGGTTGCCATTGCTCTGCTTCCGGCTGGATCCCTGGCCGTTTTTGGGGAAGGAGGCATTTCCTCATGTCAACGATCCGCCTGTACATGTCGTAGCTCGTGTACGCCTCCTTGGGCGCGTACACGACATGAGCTTTGTCGAGTTTCTCCATCCAGGCCGAGTGACAGACACGCTTGTCCTTATTGCAGGAATCCTTCATGTCTCTGTAGTAGGGGTCGATGATGGCCTCAACGAGGTGAACTAGTGAGTCCTTCTCATGCTCCTTGCTGCCCCAGATCTTGTATTGGCCCTGGATGTCGACAAGATTCTGGCAGGCGATGCCTGAATTCTCGAGCGCCTTTATATCGTTGGTGATGTCCACCATAGCGAACATGTAGTGGGGGCTGTTGACAAACCTGGCGAAACGCTCGCAAGGCCTTGTTGCCAGGCAGTAGTGGTAGACGAGGACGTGGTGGCGCACGCACATCTGGGCGACGGCGACCTTGGGACGAGACCCGACACGAGCGCGGGTGTACTCGAGGTCGAACCCGACCACCTTGTACTTCTCCTCGACAAGGAACATCTCCATGATGTGGATGGAGTGCTCCACCCAGACCGGGTCGTTGGTGTACACCACCGAGAGGTCCGTGAACCTTCTGTGGGTGTCCACTACGGCATGCATGGTGAACTGCTGCTCGTCATTGGCAGCTGCTCGGAGTGCCATTGGAGCCGCGCAGGATACCCTCTAAGAATTTGTCATGGTGGGTGTGCTTCTTGCAATGGTGGGGTGCAATTGAAAGGTTGAAGAGACACAAGGGTAGTCGCTGTAATAAATGAGGGTCGGCCGGCTTGTAATCATCACATCTTGTCACGACGTTCATAGCGGAGGATTCCAGTGCATGCTTGACAACACCGCACCGCACGCGTTTCGTTTGACCACGTGTGGGCTCGAAGAGGCGCCAAATGTATCGTCGGTGAGCCTGTTCCCGCGCTACCGCGCAGTTTACCGTGCAAGCTTCCCGCCCGGCTAGTTTGGCCACGCGTCGGCTAGAAAAGGGACAAATCATGGGCATTTATTGGCAAAAAGCTTTGTAAAAACAAAGTGTGTGCGGTCATAAGTTTACCCGTGGGTGATGAGGTCAAAGTTACACAGAAGGGTGATGATGGACACTCGAGTGCGATAATTAATTCTGCGCTCTACAGGGCACACGGTTGAAGAAACCAACTGTGTGCAATAATGTTGAAGATCGTAGTCGAGTTAGCTATACAGATCATGTGCTGTGAGACCGACAAGTAAACAGATTCGAGAATGGTTAATAAAATCTAAGACCATTGCATATTATGGTTTAAATAGTGCTACCAATATACGAGTCTCATACGATGCCATTTCAACGATTGTACCACAAAAGCTCGAAATATTACAAGGTTCAAATTCCAGAGTTATATGGCTCAAATTCAAAGATTACAAGGTTCAAACTGATATTAGAAATGAAATTCAACTCATCAGCTACAAACGCTCGCGCTGATCCGCTGAACATGGATATTAGAGAGGTTCAAACTAATATTACCACTTCTAAGTCTGGTTTCGAAACCTCACAATTTTTGCAAAGGGGTCAGCCACTGAGAAGTCATGTATGGGGTTGACACGATGACTTCCGATTACTCTGTCATCTGAAGTTCCAAAATGAAATTCAGCATTTTCGGAGCCTATTCCATTCTGCCGCAGGCGCCGGCGCTGATCAACAAACCATTCATTAAATATAGGGCAAACCTCATTACCTTCAACACCTTTGCTCTCAAAACAAAGAACCTGGCGAATATAATATCCGGTAAGGTCCCTCGGTAGGAGTTCAAAGTAATTTCTAAGAGATGCAGATCTAGGCATTCGACGTGATTGTTATATTTTATCACATTATCCACCACTGGGCCTAATATTATCTGCAAAAGAAGAAAACATGTTAGTGCCTACATGCAGTTTTGAACACTACTACAGGCCTATTTGGTTTGTAGGATTTGTAAAATGCACTAACATGCCATCTTCGATCTGACATGATTAACATGGGCATTTGATTACATTCTAGAAAAATGTAGCCTTCTTCACAAGAGGTTGGAGTGGATGAAAAGTTCCCTAAGAAAGCTAGTACAGATGAATCCAAAGGAGAAATGCTTATGGATTGTAACCATATGGATCAAGCAACCAATATGGGGGGGACATGTATGTACTGAAATCCTCCAAAAGAATCCTTCAGAAATCGTAGTACATTGTCATTCTAAACATGGAAAAAGGTGTCACAAATTGAACTCCCTATTGGTAACATTTAACAAGAAAGGAACATCACCTCGATATATAGCTTCTCTAGGCATGGAAAGCATCTCAGGAAACTGACAACTTGCTCCAGGTTGGGGCCGATAGATTCTAGTGCCAAGACCTTCACTGTGCACAGTTTCGGGGCCAAGCTTGTCGGAATCATTTTCTGAATGACAGACGAACAAACATCTTCAAAACCACAAATAATGTTAATTTTTAGAAGGAGAGGTAGAAGGCGGTTGTTGTACCTAAACGGGTGTGGATCCAATAACAAGTTCGGAGTATTTGTTAGAAGAGTAGCCCACCACTGTCAATTTCGGTGCAGAAATGACATTGATTCTTGTTGGACCTTCTTGATCAACTACAAGTAATCTCTCAAGTGCAGGTGTGTCCTCAATGAGCATACCATCGTACACATCTTGTGATGTCTTCCTGCCGCACCAGGAATACACATAAATAGTCCGGAGAGTCATGGAGGTGATGTGGAAGCTACTCAACCCATTGATCGCCTGAAGACGAAGGTACTCGAGTGCAGTACACCCACGGATCAGGCGCTCCATGTCATCATTTGGGAGGCAGACGGCGACGAGCTCGAGGTGCTTCAGTCGTGGTAGAATAAGAGCGGGCGCGTCATTAAGGGGGATGGCAGTTCCTGAACTTGGCGACGCACAGCGTGGGTGCGAGGCAGAGCGCGGAAGTTGGCAGCGAGCGCATATGCCCATCATCAATTGTGAGCTCCTCGAGATGATCTAGGGCGGGGGATCGGAACCAGTCATCAAGCTTGGCTCGGTCCTTGCCGTTGGAATGGAAGTTGCCCATTCTAAGGTCTCTGGTTGGGCCAAGGTGACTGCCGAGGATCTTGGAGAACGCATCCAAGCTTTTGCGATAGCCATGGCAGAGCTCGTGGGTGTCGATGAGGTCGAGAGGGGTGGAGTTCCATAGGGGGTGATACGTGTCCAACGTATCTATAATTTATGAAGTATTCATGCTATTATATTATCCTTCTAGGATGTTTTATATGCATTTATATGCTATTTTATATGATTTTTGGGACTAACCTATTAACCTAGAGCCCAGTGTCAGTTTTTGTTTTTTCCTTGTTTTTGAGTATCGCAGAAAAGAAAACCAAACGGAGTCCAATTGACATGAAACTTGACGGAGCTTATTTTTGGACCAGAACAAGGCCATGGAGTAAAAGAGTTGGGCTAGAAGAGTCCAGGGCTGCCCACGAGGGTGGGAGGCGCGCCCACCCCCTGGGCGCGCCCCCTACCTCGTGGACAGCCCGGAGATCCCCCTGACTTGTTCCCGACGCCAAAAGCTCTTATATATACAGAAACCCCCAAAACATAACCTAGATCGGGAATTCCGCCGCCGCAAGCCTCTATAGCCACCGAAAACCAATCTAGACCCTTTCCGGCACCCTACCGGAGGGGGGGGTCCCTCTCCGGTGGCCATCTTCATCATCCCGACGCTCTCCATGACGAGGAGGGAGTAGTTCACCCTCGGGGCTGAGGGTATGTACCAGTAGCTATGTGTTTGATCTCTCTCTCTCTCTCGTGTTCTTGAGGTGGTACGATCTTGATGTATCGCGAGCTTTGCTATTGTAGTTGGATCTTATGATGTTTCTCCCCCTCTACTCTCTTGTAATGGATTGAGTTTTCCCTTTGAAGTTATCTTATCGGATTGAGTCTTTAAGGATTTGAGAACACTTGATGTATGTCTTGCATGTGCTTATCTGTGGTGACAATGGGATATTCACGTGATCCACTTGATGTATGTTTTGGTGATCAACTTGCGGGTTCCGTAACATTGTGAACTTATGCATAGGGGTTGGCACACGTTTTCGTCTTGACTCTCCGGTAGAAACTTTGGGGCACTCTTTGAAGTACTTTGTGTTGGTTTGAATAGATGAATCTGAGATTGTGTGATGCATATCGTATAATCATACCCACGGATACTTGAAGTGACATTGGAGTATCTAGGTGACATTAGGGTTTTGGTTGATTTGTGTCTTAAGGTGTTATTCTAGTACGAACTCTATGATAGATCGAACGGAAAGAATAGCTTCGTGTTATTTTACTACGGACTCTTGAATAGATCGATCAGAAAGGATAACTTTGAGGTGGTTTCGTACCCTACAATAATCTCTTCGTTTGTTCTCTGCTATTAGTGACTTTGGAGTGACTCTTTGTTGCATGTTGAGAGATAGTTATATGATCCAGTTATATTATTATTGTTGAGAGAACTTGCACTAGTGAAAGTATGAACCCTAGTCCTTGTTTCAACGCATTGCAATACCGTTTGTGCTCACTTTTATCATTAGTTACCTTGCTGTTTTTATATTTTCAGATTACAAAAACCTATATCAACCATCCATATTCCACTTGTATCAGCATCTCTTCGCCGACTAGTGCACCTATACAATTTACCATTGTATTGGGTGTGTTGGGGACACAAGAGACTCTTTGTTATTTGGTTGCAGGGTTGCTTGAGAGATACCATCTTCATCCTACACCTCCCACGGATTGATAAACCTTAGGTCATCCACTTGAGGGAAATTTGCTACCGTCCTACAAACCTCTGCACTTGGAGGCCCAACAACGTCTACAAGAAGAAGGTTGTGTATTAGACATCAAGCAGTTTCTGGCGCCGTTGCCGGGGAGGTGAGTGCTTGAAGGTATATCTTTAGATCTTGCAATCGAATCTTTTTGTTTCTTGTTTTATCACTAGTTTAGTTTATAAAAGAAAACTACAAAAAAATGGAATTGAGGGTGCCTCACATGCTTCATCTTTTTAATATCTTTCATGAAAATAAGGATTCCGATAATTGTGCTCAATTGCTAGAGGAAGAATGCATTAGAATTTTTGGCACTAAATCTTTGAATGATAAGCATGATTGCAATGTTGTTAGTATGAACTCTTTGAATATCCATAGTACTAATGATGATTGCACTAGTCATGATGAAAATGTCTCTTATGAGCATGTCAATTTTTGTGGAGTGCATAGAGTTTGCAAGTGCACACCTAATAGGGAAGATAGATTTTGCAAGAGGCATAAGTATTTAGAAACTAAATGGTTGCAAGAGAGGCTAGATGCTTGTGCTAAAAATTTAAAATTTCTTTGCCATCGTTGTGAACTTTGCAATGAACGTGATCATTTAAATCCCCAATGCAAATTGTTTCATGATCGTATCGTGTCCAAAAATTGTGATGACTTCATTTCCCTTGCACATCATAATGAACTTAGTTTGCTTTTGGGTTATGAAGAAATGAAACGTATAACTAAGGATATGCCAGAATTTGTCCTCGATAAAGTTCTTGATTTTGATCTAGAAGAAATTTTTATGTATTGTGCGGTGAATTGCATTGAAAATCCTTATATTGCCAATTACATAAAGAAAAGAAAACAAATAGAAGATGAAGAGAATACTAATGAAAGGGAAGAGATTTCCCAATATCCTCCTATTCTTTCTTATGATGAATCAGGTGATGAGGAGGAGCTTTCTATTCAACAAATCTCATTAATAAGGAGCTCCACAAAGAGGATTAAACCCACACATGATGTGAAGAAGAAAAAGAAAAGACGGAGAAGCAAAGGTAAAAAGGTATCCCTCCCAAATGATATTGCTCCTATTACTCATTGTGATGATGATAATTGCTATACTATTGGTGCTATCCATACTATTAATGATGAGAGTGATTATGCTTATGATATGAAAAGGCCCAAGCTTGGGGATGCTATGTTTGATGAGAATGACATGTTTGAGAATATATTTGCTGCAATTAATGTTTGTCCCAAGCTTGGGGATGCTATGTTTAATGAAGATGATATTTTTAGCCTCCCAAGTTTTGATGAGCAAATTTATTATGATGATAGCATGCCTCCTATTTATGATGATTATTGTGATGACACTTATGCTATGAAAAGTAGTGATGATTATATTTATAAAACTTGTCATGATTATGATTACCCTTTTTCTGAACATTACTCTTTTAATGTGGAAACAATTTACAGTATTCGAGTCTCTTATGATACTCCCACTATTCCGAATGAGAAGAATTTTGCTTATGTGGAGAGTAATAAAATTTCTATGCTTGTAGATCATGAAAAGAATGCTTTATGTGATAGTTATATTGTTGAATTCATTCATGATGCTACTGAAAATTATTATGAGGGAGGAACATATGCTTGTAGGAATTGCAATAGTATCAAGTTTCCTCTCTATGTGCTTAAAGTTTTAAAGTTATGCTTGTTTTGCCTTCCTATGCTAGTTGATTATTGTTCCCATAAGTTGTTTGCTCACAAAATCCCTATGCATAGTAAGTGGGTTAGACTTAAATGTTCTAGTCATATTCTTCATGATGCTCTCTTTATGTTTCAATTCTTATCTTTTATGCTAGCATCATTGAAATCATCATGCCTAGCTAGGGGCGTTAAACGTTAGCGCTTATTGGGAGGCAACCCAATTTTATTTTTGTTCTTTGCCTTTTGCTTCTGTTTAGTAATAAATAATTCACCTAGCCTATTTTTAGATGTGGTTCTATGTTTTAATTAGTGTTTGTGCCAAGTAGAACCTTTGGGAAGACTTGGGTGAAGTCTTTGTGATCTGGCTGTAAAAAACAGAAACTTTAGCGCTCACGAGATTAGCTGCCATTTTTTACTGGAGAGTGCTTTTAAGTTGATTATTTTTGCAGATGATTAATAGACAAATTTCTCAGGTCCACCAACTTATTTCAGAATTTTTGGAGTTCCATAAGTATACGTTTGATACAGATTACTACAGACTGTTCTGTTTTTGACAGATTCTGTTTTCTATGTGTTGTTTGCTTATTTTGATGAATCTACGAGTAGTATCGGAGGGTATGAACCATAGATAAGTTGGAACACAGTAGATATTGCACCAATATTAATTTAGGATGAGTTCACAACAGTACCTAAGTGGTGATTTATTTTCTTATACTAACGGAGCTTACGAGTTTTCTGTTAAGTTTTGTGTTGTGAAGTTTTCAAGTTTTGGGTAAAGATTCGATGGACTATGGAATAAGGAGTGGCAAGAGCCTAAGCTTGGGGATGCCCAAGGCACCCCAAGGTAATATTCAAGGACAACCAAAAGCCTAAGCTTGGGGATGCCCCGGAAGGCATCCCCACTTTCGTCTTCGTCCATCGGTAACTTTACTTGGAGCTATATTTTTATTCACCACATGATATGTGTTTTGCTTGGAGCGTCATTTTATTTTCTTTTGTTTTGCTTGCTGTATGAATAAAATACCAAGATCTGAAATTCTTAAATGAGAGAGAGTCTTCACATAGCTACATAATTATTTAACTACTCATTGATCTTCACTTATATCTTTTTGGAGTAGTTTGTCATTTACTCGTGTGCTTCACTTATATCCTATGAGTAAATGGTTGAATGATTTGAATGTCATAAATCTGAAATTATATATGTTTCATATGCCTTTCCCATGGGGAGTAATGCCTTCACATATAAGAAGTAGAGGTGGTAAATTTTTTGAAGGTTAGCAAACATTGTATTGGTCACTTGAACAATTCATGAAAGAATATTGAAGGAAGAGAGATTTCACATATAAATATACTATCTTGGACATCTTCTATGATTGTGAGCCCCATTAATTATTTTCAAACCTGAGCAAATTAGTTGAAGTTGGACAAGGAAGACAACATAATGAGTTATGCTTGGGTATATTTGTATAGAAGTTATATTGTTATGGATCCTCTAACATGTGGTGCTTGCTATTTAGAATCCTTTGCTAGCCAAAATATCTGTACTAAGCGGGAATACTGCTTGTGCATCCAAATTCCTTGAACCAAGTTTCTTCCATGAGTGTCCACCATATCTACCTATATGCGGTATTTACCTGCCGTTCCAAGTAAATTTGCATGTGCCAAACTCTAAACCTTCAAATAATAATCTGTTTTGTATGCCCGAATCGCTCATGTAGCGACTAGGGGCTGTCAGTATCTTCCATGCTAGGTGGGTTATTCTCACGATGAGTGGACTCCGCTCATCATTCACGAGAAAATGGCTGGTAACTGGGATGCCCAGTCCTATGATCAAAAGATCAAAAACAAATTCGCAAATAATTTAAACAAAACTCCCCCAGGATTGTTGATAGTTGGACGGCACCCGTTGTTTCGGACAAGCCGTGGAGTGTGATTGTTGGTGGAGGGGGAGTAAAATCTTTACCTTTCTGTTTGGGAACTGCCTATAATGTATCTAGTATGGAAGATATTGGGAACTCTTGGTCGTTATGTTGACAATGAAAGCATACCTCTCAAAATTATTTTCATCTCTGTTTTAGCTTCGAGCTCTGGCACCTCTGCAAATCCCTGCTTCCCTCTGCGAAGGGCCTATCTTTTACTTTTATGCAAGAGTCAGTAGTATTCCTTCTCATTCCAACCTACTTTTTAGTTGGCAAGCATCATGTGGTGGAGAAAGATCTAAGCATATATGGCCATTCAAATATATTTGATCATGAATTATTATTGTTGACAATTATCTATATGATAAATAAGTTGGGAGGCGAAACATTAAGCCCCTATCTTTCTCTGTGTTCGATGGATGCTATTTGTTCTAAAAATATGCTTTGAGTGGTAGCAATCATGGAAGACTATATGATAGTTGAGTATGTGGGATTTGCTAAATCAAAGCTCTTACATAGACTCGTCCTAAAAATAAGATGAATTGCAATTGTTTGATGACTGAGAACTGTTTGTTAGTTCTCAAGAAAGTTTATGATCTATACTTAAACATGTGAATAGCTTGTTACTTGATCCTGAGAAGCTTTATGATATGAGCTACTGTTATGACATATAATGATGCTAGAAAAGGTGATTGAAATTATCATTGATCAAACTTGTGCACCTGCTAGCATTCACACTTCATAAATTATTTCTTTTATCATTTACCTACTCGAGGACGAACATGAATTAAGCTTGGGGATGCTGATACGTCTCCAACGCATCTATAATTTATGAAGTATTCATGCTATTATATAATCCTTCTAGGATGTTTTATATGCATTTATATGCTATTTTATATGATTTTTGGGACTAACCTATTAACCTAGAGCCCAGTGCCAGTTTATGTTTTTTCCTTGTTTTTGAGTATCGCAGAAAAGGAAAACCAAACGGAGTCCAATTGACATGAAACTTGACGGAGCTTATTTTTGGACCAGAAGAAGGCCATGGAGTAAAAGAGTTGGGCCAGAAGAGTCCCGGGCTTCCCACGAGGGTGGGAGGCGCGCCCACCCCCTGGGCGCGCCCCCTACCTCGTGGACAGCCCGGAGATCCCCCTGACTTGTTCCCGACGCCAAAAGCTCTTATATATATATAAACCCCCAGAACATAACCTAGATCGGGAGTTCCGCCGCCGCAAGCCTCTGTAGCCACCGAAAACCAATCTAGACCCGTTCTGGCACCCTGCCGGAGGGGGGATCCCTCTCCGGTGGCCATCTTCATCATCCTGGCGCTCTCCATGACGAGGGGGAGTAGTTCACCCTCGGGGCTGAGGGTATGTACCAGTAGCTATGTGTTTGATCTCTCTCTCTCTCTCGTGTTCTTGAGGTGGTACGATCTTGATGTATCGCGAGATTTGCTATTATAGTTGGATCTTATGATGTTTCTCCCCCTCTACTCTCTTGTAATGGATTGAGTTTTCCCTTTGAAGTTATCTTATCGGATTGAGTCTTTAAGGATTTGAGAACACTTGATGTATGTCTTGCATGTGCTTATCTGTGGTGACAATGTGATATTCACGTGATCCACTTGATGTATGTTTTGGTGATCAACTTGCGGGTTCCGTAACATTGTGAACTTATGCATAGGGGTTGGCACACATTTTCGTCTTGACTCTCCGGTAGAAACTTTGGGGCACCCTTTGAAGTACTTTGTGTTGGTTTGAATAGATGAATCTGAGATTGGGTGATGCATATCGTATAATCATACCCACGGATACTTGAGGTGACATTGGAGTATCTAGGTGACATTAGGGTTTTGGTTGATTTGTGTCTTAAGGTGTTATTCTAGTACGAACTCTATGATAGATCGAACGGAAAAAATAGCTTTGTGTTATTTTACTACGGACTCTTGAATAGATCGATCAGAAAGGATAACTTTGAGGTCGTTTCGTACCCTACAATAATCTCTTCGTTTGTTCTCCGCTATTAGTGACTTTGGAGTGACTCTTTGTTGCATGTTGAGGGATAGTTATATGATCCAGTTATGTTATTATTGTTGAGAGAACTTGCACTAGTGAAAGTATGAACCCTAGGCCTTGTTTCAACGCATTGCAATACCGTTTGTGCTCACTTTTATCATTAGTTACCTTGCTGTTTTTATATTTTCAGATTACAAAAACCTATATCTACCATCCATATTCCACTTGTATCAGCATCTCTTCGCCGACTAGTGCACCTATACAATTTACCATTGTATTGGGTGTGTTGGGGACACAAGAGACTCTTTGTTATTTGGTTGCAGGGTTGTTTGAGAGAGACCATCTTCATCCTACACCTCCCACGGATTGATAAACCTAAGGTCATCCACTTGAGGGAAATTTGCTACTGTCCTACAAACCTCTGCACTTGGAGGCCCAACAACGTCTACAAGAAGAAGGTTGTGTAGTAGACATCAGGGGGCGCCACCGCCGGGAAAGGACGGTTGTCCGTGCCCCATATTTGATTGGGAGGAGGGAGATGATGACTGTCAACATATCATCGAGGAGGTTCCTGATGAAGTCTAGGCCTGCTGGAGTCATTTGCGGTTCTTTCTCGCCCCACCTCCGCTTGTTGGCAGCCCCGTTCTCCACCTCCGGAGTCTCCTTGTCATCGGCGCTTTCTGATAGAAGTGGGAGTATAGGGAATATTTAGTTAAAACAGGGCAATAGAAAAGTGTATTGGTAACTAGAAGTTATTAGGTAGGAATATAGTAAGAAAATGGAATAACAATTGGTTGCTTAAATACTACACAATTTATTTGATATTGCTGGGTAAGTCAACATGCAGATACTTGAAAAGAAAACTTACTTCGAACAAAATCTAAACGGATGATATCGTCGGGGAAGTTAGCATATATCTCATGACCAGGCCCTTTTATGTGCAGTGCAATTATAGTGCCAGCTTTCAGTACATAAAACTTAGAAATTTCTTTCCAAAGGCCAGTGCCAAAACAGGAGTCACCATGTTCATCAAGTCTTATTGAAGCAACGATTGTAAATCCATGGTTTGTGTTCAGTATGACATCCCTGCAGTCTTGATTTATGTAAAGGGAAAGATTGTGCACTACAGATTCTGTTGCATAGCAAGGGACGCGCTGCAAAAAATGGTAGGATTGTTAAAGAAAATATGGTAACATGCAAATATGGGCCCAAATTGAAAGAATTGTATTGCAGTTGAAATCGAAGGACAAAAATCTATAATTAAACAGATAGGGTAAACATGATGTCATGGAAATATGAGAGTAATCGAAAGAACAATACATCATTAATTTGCCTAATATAGAAAGAAGATGGGGAAAATCCCCTTTGACGTATATGGTGCATGTGGCACCTCAATATTTAGAATATGTTCAGGAAAGTAGGCCATGCCAACCGATTTAGGTTGAGATTGAACATACCGCGCGCATCCTCAAGTCATCTAGTATGGCGAGATGGAATGTCTGGCGTAGGCCGCAAGGTCCTGATGTGTCCGCGCACTGTACACTCTATGAATGGAAGAAAACCCTCAAATCAGCTCGAATAAAAATGAATTCATGGCGATTTTGGCCAGATGATTAAAGGAGGCAGATGAACTGGGATAAGAGATGAGATAATATCTCATTAAATTAGTTACCTTGTTGTCCATGAGAAAGAACCCTCAGTACGGCAGATTCCCCAACCGAGCAATGCTGGGTCAACCGCGAGCAGCGTCGAGAAAGTCGATGGCGATAGGCGACAACAAGTGGAAGTAGGGAAATGTGGTGGGCTTTGCCGGCAGCCTGGCGGCGGTGGCAGGTGTCGAGCTAACTGGTTACCGCCGTGATAGGCGGTGCCATGCATAGACGCGGAGGAGCTTGTGCAGGTGCGAATGGGGACCGGAGGGGGTGGCGGGCGGGGTGAGGGTTTTTGTGACGTGGGGATGGTGAGGGTTTTCTTTTTTCTTTTTTGAATTGGGTGGTGAGGGTTTTCTGTCCCACAAAGAATTTCGGAGGCAACAGTTTGCTAGAGCCAACCGTGTGTGATTGACTCAACAGGCAAAATAAAAGTCATTGCACATGTTCAAATTTTAGGAACCGTGTGTGATTGACGTACTACCTCTGTCCTGGTTTATTGGTCCCCTTTGTAATTTGTACCAATTTTTGACCAAATATTTAACTAAGAAATTTTTCTGCATGTCACAAAAAATTATATCATTGAACACTATGTTCAAATAGGCATCCAACGATATAATTTTTGCTAACCTGCACTAACATTTTTTCAGTTAAATCTTTGGTCAAAATTTAACACAAATTACAAAGGGGACCAATAAACCAGGACGGAGGTAGATTCCATCAACCGAACTGATTGCATCCATATCCCACATTTAGACATAAGTAAACATAGATTAAACATACTCAGGCATAGATAATGAGCGTACACAAGCATAGTTCAACCATAAGTACATAGTTCAACCGTCATTAAGCATACTCAAGCATACATAGTTCAATCCCACATCTCATCTCACGCGCCGGCACAATCCTGAAGCTTCTCCAGGTACTCGGCGTACGCGTCGTGCGCCATCTTGCGAGAATACTTCTGCTTGAAGGAGCCAACTGCGCGTCCTCTTGCATGCGCCTGAACACTTAGATACGCATCATGAAGCTTGTGGTTGCAAAATGGGTATCGATAGCCGTCGTTCCATGTCCTAATACGCCTGTTATGCTTTCCCGCATAAAGCTCCCTCAGGATTTGCCTCTTGTACCTCCTCTAGCCATCTTCATCCTCGCTGTCCACATCGTCAGACAGCACCTATACAAATAGTAAAACAAATTTGGCATCAAATCAATGTTTACATGCCGTGAAGTAGGATTAGGAATTTAAGGCTATTTATTTATACATATCCAGAGATTATGGTTCGAGTTTTAAGCACAGTCGTCTATGTACAGACCAATCTTGAAGAAAATAATGGCACAAACATATGTAGGTCATTCAAAATCAATTGTCAAGTCCTGGCTAGGAATTATTAGCACGAACACTAACCCTAGTCGGATTACTAGCAGCAATCATTTGCACAGATGAAACAACTAATCACTTATCACTTGTACCATTCAAACAATCAATACACTACACGGATCTAACGAAACTTACTCAGATTTCATGGATTGGGAGAACATAACCATAGTATTTCTATTCCAAAAAGGGGGAGGCGGGAGTAATCAGAGAAACCCTAGGATCTATTTGACACATAAATGGGTATAGATGACTAACCAATTGTCCGTCGTCGTCGGAGTCGTCGCTGGAGTGGTCGTCGGAGTCATCGCCGGGGTCATCACCAGAGTCGGTGTGGAAATCCACCTCCGGCTGTGGAAGCTCGACGCCATCGACGACGTCAAGGTGCAGCGATAACTCACCGGCGGTGACGGCAACATCTGTCTCCATCTCCACGCCGTGCTCCGGGGCATCAGTAGCCTCGGCGCGTCGCCAATTCCTCCGATGGGGCGCTTCAGCGGCATCCTCATACACTGACGGCTTTGAGGACTGAGAGCGGCGTCGAGGATGCAAGCGAAGAGAGAGGATTGTGTGTGTGGCGAGGATGGGGGTGCGGCCGCTCGGGCGCACCATTAATATGGAGTAGTGGGAGAGAGGCGGGCGACGGTCAAACCGCTGGCTCGCCTCCTGGTGAGCCTGCACACCGGACTGCTGGCATGCCTACTGTCGTTTCACACAGCTACTCGCACGCCTCCTGATGACACTGCGCAGCGAGCACGCCTCCGTCAATTCACACACCTGCATGCAAGACTCCCGGTCTGCCTGCGTGGCGGACTGCTCGGATGCGTCCCGTCAACTCACGCCTGCTCGCACGACACACCAGTTGTGTGGCGTCACGTTTATTGTTTTTATATTTGGATGATTAATGTTGCCGCTTTATTGCTTAACCGAAGCATGGCACATATCCATTGTTGGTCTAACGCTCACTGTTCGAATAAATAATCCGTTTGGGATATTGGTTCCCAATTATTAATAATCTTCCATTTGTAATTAGAAGATTACCTCAAAACTGGTCTCAAATTTGACAAACAAGTACAATGCCACTTTGTATTGGTGTCCATATGACAACATGATAAGTTTCATGAACTTCAAATAAGTTTTGGATGTACTAGAATTTAAAAATCAAGATTATCAATGTTTGAAATTTCTTGCACGGGGAGTAAACATGCACCCAGTGAGACACATGTGTTTTTGCAATCCATTAAGGTGCACTGTCACGTGCGCATGTAACTCAAATTTGATTTTTGCACATTATACCCGTAGAAAATCAATCTATTAATGTACTAAAACGTCTTAATGATCTCTGTTTTTTTGAATTAAAACGTCCCTCCTTTGGTAACATATGTTCGCTGCAGGATAATTTAACATGCATCGTAGTTGCGGTGGATTCGCGGTGTGTGTGTGGGTGTGTGCGTCTAGGGGGTGGCGGGTGGCTTGCAGTACACTACGAGTTGTGAACCACCGTGTGGGTTGGTCGTTTTGTTAGGCAGGTGCCACATCAGAGTCGTGAATTCGTTATTTAAAACCTTACACAACCTTTTCATACATACATGTTTTGGCCACATGCAGTCCATGGTTGTCCTACACGACACTCGATACTCGCGTGTGACGCTTTCTGTGGGCCTGCGAGGTCGTCGTCCATCACTTTGACTAACAGCCAACAGTGAGGTTAATTTGACTAGCAAGGTAGAATCATTTTTGTTTGTGTTATAGTCGTATATAGTACGTGTCGAAGAGGTGGGAGGGGACTAGCATATATGCTATACGTACGCGTCCGTGAACAAGTACACCTCACTCAGTGTCGGGACTTTTTGGTTTCTGAGGCACGTGCCGCATCATAGTTGTGAAATTGGCTATTCAAACATCACACAACACCTCTTTGGGCCACATGCATGCAGGCGGTGGTTATCCTAGCTAGGACACTCACGTGTGACGCTTCCATCTATGGGCCCACGAGGCCATCGTTGATGCATGCATCACTTTGACCTACATCGAGAGAGGTTAATTAATTTCACCATCGAGAAGGATTCTTTTTGGGTTGTATTATGGTAGGAGCATATAGTATGCATCGAAGAGGGGGAAGGGGACCATCATATGTAGTACGCTTCATGAACCTCGCTCTGTGTGTGTGCGGGGGGGGGGGGGGTACGGTTTTTTAGGCATGTGGCACATCAAAGTTGTGCGTTTTTGGTATTCGGTTATCAGCGATATCGATTCTTTCCATCTATGGGCCCGCTTGGTCCATCACTACTTTTTGCCTGACAATAAGAGAGGTTAATTTGACTTAGGAGGGGATTATTTTTTTGCTTGTACGTAATACGGTATATATATAGGTCATGCTCTCGGATGACATGATACAGTTTGAGCAAACACACATGCATGTGTGCGCATGAATCCCTCCCATCGAGTCGAAGTGGCTAGTACAACGACACGTCATGAACCGATCTCGCTCTGTGTGGGGACTGTACGATTTTCGACGCATGCACCACAGTAATGTTGTGAAATGGGTATTCAAACATGCATGCACACATCACCTCCATACATATGCGCGCATGTAGTGGTTGTCTTTGAACGGTACACTGCCTCGCATGGTTATCCGCGACAAGCCTATATATATTCGTGGGCCCGCGTGGACATCCATGATCACCTTGACCGACAACAAGATTGGTTACTGAAAGGATCGATATAGTTGACTAGGGGGGGGTGAATAGGCAACTAACAAATTTTAGCTTTTCTTTTACCAATTTAAACTTTGCATCAAAGTAGGTTGTCTAGATATGCAACTAAGTGAGCAACCTATATGATGCAATGACAACAAGCACACAAGCAAGCAAGGGATTTAACACAAGTAAGCTTGCGAAAGTAAAGGGACGAGATAACCGAGAGTGGAGCCGGTGAAGACGAGGATGTGTTACCGAAGTTCCTTCCTTTTGAAGGGAAGTACGTCTCCGTTGGAGCGGTGTGGAGGAACAATGCTCCCCAAGAAGCCACTAAGGCCACCGTATTCTCCTCACGCCCTCACACAATGCGAGATGCCGTGATTCCACTATTGGTGCCCTTGAAGGCGGCGACCGAACCTTTACAAACAAGGTTGGGGCAATCTCCACAACTTAATTGGAGGCTCCCAACGACACCACAAAGCTTCACCACAATGGACTATGGCTCCGCGGTGACCTCAACCGTCTAGGGTGCTCAAACACCCAAGAGTAACAAGATCCGCTAGGGATAAGTGGGGGGAATCAAATTTCTCTTGGTGGAAGTGTAGATCGGGGCCTTCTCAACCAATCCCGAGCAAATCAACAAGTTTGATTGGCTAGGGAGAGAGATCGGGCGAAAATGGAGCTTGGAGCAACAATGGAGCTTTTGGGGGAAGAGGTAGGTCAACTATGGGGAAGAAGACCTCTTTATATAGTGGGGGGAACAATCCAACCGTTACCCCCACAACAGCCCCGCAAAGGGCGGTACTACCGCATAAGGCAGCGGTACTACCCCTGAGACCAGCGGTACTACCGCTCCCACGGCGGTACTACCGTGGAGATTGGAGGGCAAGGGAGATACGGACATGGGCGGTACTGCCGCGGTGGTAGGGCGGTACTACCGCTTAAGAGCGGTACTACCGCTGCGAAGTACCGCACAATCCGACACGAAAAAGACCCCTCGAGTCGACGCGGTAGGGGCCTGGTACCGTAGCGGTACTACTGCTGAGGACCCACCAGCGGTACTACCGCTGCGGAGCGGTACTGCCGCTTGTGACCCCCTAAGCGGTACTACTGCTGGGTACCGCGGTACTACCGCTGGGACCAGACTCAGCCCAAAGAGAGAGGAAAGAAAACTCCAATGAAGTGGAAAGGCTCAGAGGGTGTAAAGAGGATGTGTACGTGTTGATTCCACCCTAGCCTTACCAAAGCGGACCCCCTCTTGATAGTACGGTGACTCCTACGAAACTAATCCACCAAAAGAAGCGAAAGAGCTACACCGTCTTGAATGACACTCCGAGGGGAAAGAAATCGTGTCGTGCCAAATGATGAATCTCTGAAATGCTCAAAGCACACGATTAGTCCGCAAACATGTTGTCATCAATCACCAAAACTACATCTAGAGAGATATGCCTTAACAGTTACCATGGCGGATTCTTCCTTTGGTTCGTCTTATCATAGTATAGGTCATGGTGAGATTCAGGCCTAATTAAGTTTGAGCGCATATACTATGCACGCATGCATGCATGAATCCCCGTCGCCGGCTTGAAGTGTGGTGTAACATACATATGCATCGTCAACCTAACCCTCACATAGTGTGGGAATTTATAGTCCGAAATCATGGTGCCACATCAAAGTTGTTCCATTGTGTATTCAAAAACACACCTCTCCATACATGGCCCCGCCGCTGATCTCTGCCGCATCATTTTTCGCCAAATTTATGATCATTAGACAAGTCGGATGACGCAACAGACACGGTTCACTCAAACTCACCGTGTGCCATGCCGGTGCCCCTATCACGCACACATCCGCATAGTACATTGGGCTCCACGAGGCTTCCCCTCTCAAAAATATCTACCCGCCTGCAGCTTTTTTTTGTTTGATAACACACGGTTATTGTGTTTCGACCGTGTGTGATATTTCTCGTTCCCAATCCCGCCCGCATCCCTCGAAAATATCTGCCCGCCTCGAGGGTTTTCCTGTTTCATAACACACGGTTGGTATCTCTGGACCGTGTGCGATACACCATCATCAAAATTTTCAATAGCCCCGGCATTTCACTCCCATGTCTGACTCCCACGTAGTAAAATTTTCAGTACCCACGTCATTTCCTCAAACACACCCCCTCCCCCCTCCACACACACACACACACACACACACACACCAAAATCTCCTCGAGTGCGCGCGCGCACACACACACCCTCCCTCACTCGAAACCCTAGCAAGGTCCCCCCCCCCCGCCGCCGCAAGGCCTCCATTGTCAACATCTGACGGTTTGCCCGTGCAGCTTACCCACCGATCTCCATACCCAGTCCATGGTGAGTTTCTTAGATGACGCCTGCCAAACGCCCCCTTTCCCACAGATACCCATCCCCATCCCGATCCCCCACTCCAGAGCGTTGCATCCTAAGCCCGGATATGCTTCCCGTGGAGCTCGAGGAGTGACTGGCCCAAAAGAGGTGTATCGCGGTCTCTTCGCCCGACGTCACCGAGGAAGCTGACGACCATTACTGGCCGTAGGCACTCAAGCAGCGGGCTAGAGTATGCGGGTATGTCGCAGATGCCGGCTATGACATCGAGGTCATCAATAGCAACGGCCTGAGGTGGGCTATGTCACAGGTTAAGTGGCCCACCCCCAACCCCTCGGGTTCAACCGCCGTCGATCTCATCCATGGCCCCGCCGCTGATCTCCTCTGGCTCGCTGTGAACAATTTGCCATCCTACATCGCCATCGAGCCCCTTTTGTCATTTCTAAAGGACACGTTCTGCGACGTTGGCTTGGGATCCACAGCTTCCAAGTCAGACCTCATCGACGGCGACCACGACGAGGGCACCCTATCCGGCTCTTCCAAGGGGAAAGAGCCCATCTGCTCTTCCAAGGGGAAAGAGCCCATCAGCGACATCAAAGAGGCACCCTCCAGTCGTGCTCTTCCGAGGGGAAGGATCCAATCTGTGACAACATGGAGCGCATCCTGGGTCTGTGCTCTTCCCACGGGAACGAGCCCATCTGTGACAAGTGAGGAAACCCATGATTTGTTTTTCCGTGTCTCTTCACAGGGGGGAAACCCATGATTTGTTTTGTCGAGTCCCTTTTGTAGTGTAGTGAGAATACTGATGTCACTTGAAGCTACGTCGGTATTTCCCCAAAGAGGAAGGGATGATGCAGCACAGCGGCGGTAGGTATTTCCCACAGATATGAAACCAAGGTTATCGAACCAGTAGGAGAACCAAGCAACACAACGTAAACAACCCCTACACACAAGTAACAAATCCTCGCAACCCGACGTGTTAAAGGGGTTGTCAATCCCTTCCGGGGTATGGCGCCTCAATATAGGCAAATTGACGTGAGATAAATTGTAGTAGATTGATAGATCGAACGCCAAACAAAATAAATAGAAATAAAACACAACAAGGTATTTTTGTATTTTTGGTTTAATAGATCTGAAATTAAATGCAAAGGAAAAGTAGGTCGCAAAGGCAAATATATGAGAAAGAGACCCGGGGGCCGTAGGTTTCACTAGTGGCTTCTCTCGAGAAAAATAGCAAATGGTGGGTGAACAAATTAATGTTGGGCAATTGATAGAACTTCAAATACTCATGACGATATCCAGGCAATGATCATTATATAGGCATCACGTCCAAGATTAGTAGACCGACTCCTGCCTGCATCTACTACTATTACTCCACACATCAACCGCTATCCAGCATGCATCTAGTGTATTAAGTTCATGGAAAACGGAGTAATGCAATAAGAACGATGACATGATGTAGACAAGATCTATCTATGTAGAGATAGACCCCATCATTTTATCCTTAGTAGCAACGATACATACGTGTCGGTTCCCCTTCTGTCACTGGGATCAAGCACCGTAAGATCGAACCCACTACAAAGCACCTCTTCCCATTGCAAGATAAATAGATCAAGTTGGCCAAACAAAAGCCAAATATCGGAGAAGAAATACGAGGCTATGAGATCATGCATAAAAGAGATCAAAGAAACTCAAATACTTTCATGGATATAAAAAGATAGATCTGATCATAAACTCAAAGTTCATCGATCCCAACAAACACACTACAAAAAGAGTTACATCATATGGATCTCCAAGAGACCTTTGTATTGAGAATTCAGAGAGAGATAGAGATGAAGCCATCTAGCTACCTACGGACTCGGAGGTCTACAAAGAACTACTCACGCATCATCGGAGAGGCACCAATGGAGGTGGTGAACCCCATCCGAGATGGTGTCTAGATTGGATCTGGTGGTTCTGGACTCTGCGGCGGATGGATGAATATTTCGTCGACTCCCCTAGGGTTTTGGGAATATTGGGGTATTTATAGAGCAAAGAGGCGGTCCGGGGGGCACCCGAGGTGGGCACAACCCACCAGGACGCGCCTGGG
Source organism: Triticum aestivum (assembly GCF_018294505.1). Lineage (NCBI taxonomy): Eukaryota > Viridiplantae > Streptophyta > Magnoliopsida > Poales > Poaceae > Triticum > Triticum aestivum. Next base: position 337,791,234 of record NC_057811.1, on the reverse strand, counting down.
CCTCCTAGCGCGCCTGGTGGGTTGTGCCCTCCTCAAGGCACCCCCCAGGTACATCCAGGGCCCATTATGTTCCTTCTGGTCCAGAAAAAATCTCCGTGGAGTTTCGTTGCATTTGGACTCCGTCTGATATTGATTTCCTATGATGTAAAAAACATGCAGAAAACAACAACTGGCACTTGGCACTATGTCAATAGGTTAGTACAAAAATATGATATAAAATGACTTTAAAATGATTATAAAACATCCAAGATTGATAATATAACAGCATGGAATAATAAAAAATTATAGATACGTTGGAGACGTATCAGCATGAGATAATTATATTTATGCCCCTAGTTGTGTTCCACTCGTCTGTTTTACCCCTAATTCCCAAAAGTCACCGGTTCTGTCCAAGTCACTTCGATCCTCTTATGCTTTTGCCCTTTGACCGTTTGACCGTCAGTTTGAAAACTTCATAACTAATTCATACAAAATAAAAAAATGCAAATAAGATACCAAAATGTTCAGAAAAACATCACCTATATGTCAGTGTCATTTGCATTCATGAAAAAAGTGTTGGAAAGTGCACATCCGAGTTTTACCGCTTTTGATACCACCGTGAATAGTAAACTCTAAAAATTCAAAAAAAATTCAAAAAAATATGGTGGCAAAGAACGACAAGTGTTTTAAGTGCTTGCCAAGTTTCATTAGGGAACGACATTCGTGGAAGTCGTGGCAAAAACATAATCTATTTTGGAGTGTTGATTGTTTTTTTTGCCGCGGCACCCACGAATGTTATTCCCTGATGAAACTTGGCAGGCACTTAAAACATTTGTCATTCTTTGGCACCAAATTATTTTTGAATTTTTTTGAACTTTTTTAGTTTTTACTATTCATGGTGGTAGCATAAGAGCTAAAACTCGGATGGGCACTTTCCAACTCTTTTTTCATGAATGCAAATGACACTGACATATAGGTGATCTTTTTTGAACATTTTGGTATCTTATTTGCATTTTTCTGATTTAGTATGAATTAGTTATGAAGTTTTTAAACTGACGGTCAAACGGTCAAAGGGCAAAAGCATAAGAGGAGCAAAGTGATTTGGACAGAACTGGTGACTTTTGGGAATTAGGGGTAAAACAGATGAGTGGGACACAACTAGGGGCATAAATCTAATTATCCCTATCAGCATCCCCAAGCTTAAATCCTACTCGTCCTCGAGTAGGTAAGTGGTAAAAACAGATTTTTTCATGTGGAATGCTGCCTAACATGTCATATCATATTTTTTTCTTTATAGCATGGACATTTGGACTTTTATGTGATTCAAAGCAATAGTCTAGTTTTGACATGATAATTTAGATACTCAAGGATAGCAACATACAACCATGTCTTTCAAAATATCAACGCTAAAATAAGTTATCCCTAGCCCATGATGCTCAACCATTGATCCATTCATGAAACACACTCGCATATTAGCTACACCCAATACTCAAGTACGATCATGTTGCCTCCTAGTTGGTGCTTTTGTAAGAGAAGATGGAGACTCAAAGTCAAAATAAAAAATTGCATAAAGTAAAAGAAAGGCCCTTCGTAGAGGGAAGTAGGGATTTGTAGAGGTGCCAGAGCTCAAAGCGAAAAAAATTAGAGATAAAAACATTTTGGGAGGTGCATCCATCCCACCAACGAAAACGACTTAGAGTTCCCAACACTTTTCATGCTAGATATATCATAGGCGGTTTCCAAACAGAAAATAATGTTTATTCCTATTTCCACCATACTTTCACTTTCCATGGCTAGCAGTATCCACAGTTGCCCTCCATACCAACACTTCCCAAGGAATTTATTATTTGATAGCATAAAGTAAATTCATTTTTTCATTTCAGGACTGGGCATCCCTAAAACCTTTGCCTTACTCTCGTGCAATGACAAGTGAATAAACACTCATCATGAGAATAACACATCTAGCATGGAAAATATTAGCCACCCCTCACCGCTCCGCGAGCGAAATGAACACACAAAAGAGAAGTTTATCTTGAAAATTAGAGATGGCACATGCAAATTTGCTTAGAACGGCAAAAGAATACCGCATATAGGTAGATATAGTGGACTCATGTGGCAAAACTGGTTTAAAGGATTTTGGATGCACAAGTAGAGATCATACTTGGTGCAAAATGAAGGCTAGCAAAAGATTGAGAAGCGTCCAATCAAGAAACGAATAATCTCATAAGCAAGCATTAAACATAAATAACACCAAATAATGCACCACACGTAGGATGTAATTTCATTGCATGACTATTGACTTTCGTGCTTGCATAGGGAATCACAAACCTTAACACCGATATTCTTACTAAAACATAATTACTCATCAACACAACTCACATATCACATCATCATATCTCAAAACTATTACTAAGAATCAAGTTTATTTTGTCCAATGATCTTCATGAAAGTTTTTATTAAATCCTTCTTGGATATCTATCACTTTGGGACTAATTTTCATGTTTTTCTTTTCATAAGCTCAAACAAATATAAGTGAAGATCATGAGCATAATTTTTCTTCTTTCTCTCAAAATAATTTAAGTGAACCAAGAGAGAATTTCTTCAAAAATACTAAAGCACACCGTGCTCAAAAAGATATAAGTGAAACACAAGAGCAAGTCCAAAGCTCATAAAAATTTAAGTGAAGCATAGAGAGCAATTCTAACAAGTCATGACATAATTTCGGCTCTCTCAAATAGGTGTGCCCAGCAAGGGATCAAGACTTAAAACACAAAATAAAACAAGCAAAGACTCATATCATACAAGACGCTCCAAGCAAAACACATATTATGTGACGAATAAAAATATAGCTTCGAGTAAAATACCGATGGTTGTTAGAAGAAAGAGGGGATGCCACTTGGGGGCATCCCCAAGCTTAGCTGGTTGCTCATTTTTGGATAATAGATTGGGATGCCGGGGCATCCCCAAGCTTAGTATCTTCTATCCTTCCTTCATCCATCGTAAGATAACCCAAAACTTGAAAACTTCAATCACACAAAACTCAACAAAACCTTCGTGAGATCCGTTAGTATAAGAAAGCAAACCACTACTATAAGTACTGTATCAAACCAATTCATATTTTGTTTTTGCATTATATCTACTGTATTACAACTTTTCTATGGCAAAAACTCATCAAAGAAAACCATAGAGCCATCAAAATAAGCACACAACACAAAGAAAACAGAATCTGTCAAAACAGAACAGTCTGTAGCAATCTGACTACTTCGAATACTTCTGTAACTCCAAAAATTCTGAAACAATAGGAAGACCTGGGTAATTTGTATATTAATCTTCTTCAAAAAGAATTGGCATTTTATCACGTTCTGGTGATTTTTAACAATTGTTTTCGTGAGCGCATAAGTTTCTGTTTTTCAGCAAGATCAAACAACTATCACCCAAGAAGATCCTATCGGTTCTACTTGGCACAAACACTAATTAAAACACAAAAAACACAATCATGACAGTATCATAAATGTTCAAACACTCAAGAACATAAAGCAAAAGGCAAAAATAAAATTTATTCATTGGGTTGCCTCCCAACAAGCGCTATAGTTTTACACCCTTAGCTAGTCATAAAGCAAGGATCTAAGTATTGTCATCTTTGGTTCGAGATCCATAAGATGCCCTCATGATTGATTCATAAGGTGGCTTAATTCTTGTTCTAGGAAAGTGTTCCATGCCCTTCCTCAAAGGAAATTGGAACTTAATATTGCCTTCTTTCATATCAATCACGGCACCGATAGTGCGTAAAAACGGTCTACCAAGAATAATTGGACAACACGGATTGCAATCAATATCAAGAACAATAAAATCTACGGGCACATAATTCCTATTTGAAAGAATAAGAACATCATTAATTCTTCCCATAGGCTTTTTAATAGTAGAATCCGCCAAGTGCAAATTACAAAAACACGATTCAATATCGGTAAGACCAAGCACATCACATAAAGATTCCAAAATTGTAGAAACACTAGCACCCAAGTCACACAAAGCAAAACACTCATAATTTTTAATCTTGACTTTGATAGTAGGTTCCCACTCATCATGCAATATTCTAGGAATTGATACTTCTAATTCCAACTTTTCTTCAAAAGCTTTCATCATAGCATCAACAATATGTTTAGTAAAAGCTTTATTTTGTTCATAAGCATGGGGTGAATTTATCATGGATTGCAACAAAGAATACAATCAATCAAAGAGCAACTATCATAATTAAAGTCTTTGTAATCGAAAAGAGTGGGCACATCACTAGTTAAAGTTTTGACCTCTCCAAACTCACTTTCATCAATTTTTCCCAACAAGATTTTCACCCTCCGAAATATTGGGACGCCTTCTACCTAAAGTTGACTCTTCTCCAGTCCCTTTTTCATCAATATTAACTCTACTAAACAAGGAATCAATAGAAGAAACACCAATCGTTTTAAGATCTTCATCACTTTTGCAAAAGAAATCACTAGAAAACGCCTTTTCTAAAAAATCTCTTTTAGCTCTAAGCATAGCGGTTCTTTTCTTACTTTCATCCATAGAAACATAAAGAGATTTAATTGATTCATCAACCTTAGGCACAAAATTTTGTATCTTGAGATTTTCCACATCATGAGCAATTCTATCAACACTTCTGGACAAATCACCAATCTTACTCAACTTTTCTTCTATGGAAGTGTTGAAAACTTTTTGCTGTTGATAAATTATTTAATATTATTCTCAAGATCAGAGGTGTTCCTATTATTATTATAAGATTGATTTCCATAGGAATACCATAATTATTAGAGGAGTTACTAGGAAAAGGCCTAGGATTAAAATTACCTCTATAAGCATTATTACTGAAATTATTTCGAGAGATAAAATTCACATCTAAGGCATCACTATTTTGCTCAATCAAAGTAGACAAAGGTATATCATTAAAATAAATAGGAGCACTTTTACTAGCAACCAATTTCATAAGATCATCAACTTTTTCACTCAAAGAAGAAATTTCTTCAACCGAATTAACTTTTTTACTAGTAGGAGCCCTTTTGGTATGCCATTGTGAATAATTTGCCATGATATTATCAAGCAATTTTGTGGCTTCACCCAAAGTAATTTCCATAAAAGTACCACCCGCGGCGGAATCTAAAATATTATGAGAAACGAAATTCAACCCCGCATAAATTTTTTGTATGATCATCCAAAGATTTAACCCATGAGTTGGGCAATTTCTTAGCATCATTTTCATCATTTCCCAATATTGTGCAACATGCTCATGTTCAAGTTGCTTGAAATTCATGATCTGGGTTCTAAGGGAAATAATTTTTGCTGGAGGAAAATACTTAGTGATAAAAGCATCTTTGTACTTATTCCAAGAATCGATACTATTGCGAGGCAAAGAAGAGAACCAATTTTTTGCAGAATCACGTAAAGAAAACGGAAATAACTTCATCTTTACCACATCATTGGCCACATCTTTTTTCTTTTGCATATCGCATAATTCCACGAAGGTATTAATATGGGACGCGACATCCTCATTAGGAGTACCGGAAAATTGATCTTTCATAACAAGATTCAGCAAAGCAGTATTAATATCACAAGACCCCGCACTAGTGGCAGGAGGAGCAATCGGAGTGCCAATAAAATCATTGTTGTTGGTATTTGAGAAATCACACAACTTGGTGTTCTCTTGAGTCATGATGACTACACAACAAGATTGCACTCAAAAACAGATCCGGCAAGAAAACGGCGAACGGAAAAGAGGGGCGAACAAAACGGCAAATTTTTGTGAAGTGGGGGAGAGGAAAACGAGAGGCAAATGGAAAATATTGTAAATTGCGAGGAGATGAGATTTGTGATTAGGAACCTGGTATATGTTGAGGATCCTCCACAACAACGGCGCCAGAAATTCCTTTTGATGTCGCTTGAAGCTACGTCGGTATTTCCCCAAAGAGGAAGGGATGATGCAGCACAGCGGAGGTAGGTATTTCCCTCAGATATGAAACCAAGGTTATCGAACCAGTAGGAGAACCAAGCAACACAACGTAAACAACCCGTGCACACAAGTAACAAATCCTCGCAACCCGACGTGTTAAAGGGGTTGTCAATCCCTTCCGGGGTACGACGCCTCAATATAGGCAAACAGACGTGAGATAAATTGTAGTAGATTGATAGATCGAACGCCAAACAAAATAAATAGAAATAAAATGTAGCAAGGTATTTTTGTAGGGATTCTTATTTTTGTGCCCCTAGTTCGTTAGTTCTACTCATTCATCCCCACGCTCTTAAGTTTTGCTCACTTTTCCCCACTCCCTTGCCCGAAACCCTCGGAACTGGTCACAACGGACGTTGCCGTCGGGTCAATGGCTTGACTGTTAACTCTGACTAGTGGGGCCGCGTAGGATAGAGTCCACATTTTAACCGTTACGTGGTAACCAGTGGGGCCGCGAAACTGACACTCACGGTAACCTGAATCAGATCCAGTCGCTTCCGCGCCGCCGTCGTGCCGCCTCTGCCGCCGTCGTGCCGCCTCCGCCGCACTCTTGCCGCCTTCGCCGCAGTCGTGCCGCCTTCGCTGCATCTACCCTCTCTCCCCATCTAGGTTAGGAAGCGATGTCGGGGGGGCACCCCGTTCGGCCCATCGACCGTGGAGATGATTGGGTCGAATCAGAGGCTGATAATTCATGGATTCCACCTGGGTAAGCATCTTTTCCTCTCAAATTGATTAGGAGATCCGTAAATTAGGTTGTATTTGACCACCGTTGGCGTGAATCAGCGCAATTTATCTGAATTTTTTCGGCCTAACTGCGCCCTTTATCTTATTTCAATCGAATAGGGTTGATCCTGCACTTGCTTTTCGGCTGGCGGTTAGAATGGAAACTAGCGAGCTGCGTGGAACTAAACCGTGTGTGATTTCTGGATTTTTCTATCCTAAAGTGGTAGAAACAAGCGTTTTGTTCAGAGATTTCCGTGAGGCACTCTGTTGTGAGTATCCGTGGAGCCCTGCGGATGCTGTTGAACTGAGATATTTCGACAGTACCGAGCAGAGATTTCTCCCATTAACTTGTGATGAACATTTGGGATTGCTATTTAGTTTGAATGCTGACAGCCGTTTCGGTAAAATCCATATCGGTGTGCTTCAGGCACGCAAACAACGTATCCCGAAGGGTGTTCAGACATCATCTGTCTCTGCTAATAGCGAGCGTCCTCGCACTCCTTGTAGGTCGAGACCAAGTAAATCTAGTGGTTCTGAAAGCCACAACATGTCGACTACCGCTAATTCTGCCACTTCTCCTCTCCCTTCTGCACCTGATGTAGAAGTAGATGCAGAGCCTGACGAGGAAGTGCCTCGACATGATGATGAGGATGAGATTCTATTCCCTGAACTGGTAGATAGAGTCAGTCAACAGGCAGTGGAAGATCAATATGCAGAGGAGCCTAGCAGCCGTGCTAGATTTGATGACACTGATGATGAAGAGAGGGAGGAGAACATCGACTCCTTAGTTTTACAAGAATATGATGGTGAGGACATGCCAACAATTGAGTGGAACAGGGAGAATCCTGACCTTACTCCAGGAACCGTATTCGAATCGATGGTGGACTGTCGTAATGCAGTGACTACATATTGCATTCTCACTGAAAACTCTTATGAGGTTGATAGGAGTGAGCCAGGAAGATTCACTGTTCATTGCCCTTATGATAGGTGTAGGTGGAGGTTGCATGCATCCACTATGCGAAAGAGCAAATTGATTCAGGTATTACAACTGAATATTGTTATCAGATTATTTATCCATTCTATATTCAGATCATGTGTACTGTTTCTTAATTGTATTTGACATCATTTTTCATTTTGTTTCAGATAAAAAGCAACCCACACGGGCACACTTGCCCACCTGGAGGGGGAGGGGGAAAGGACAAATCTAAGCTTGCAAAGACTAGGTGGGTGGCAGATGCAATCTTGGATTGGGTGAGGGAAACACCAACAATTGGTCCAACAGCACTCCATGGGAAGCTATTTGAGAAGTACAAGATTAATGTACAATACATGAAGATTTTCTATGCTAAGGAAAGGGCTCTTGATAGGATTAATGGTCCATGGAATGAGAGTTTTCAGTTGCTTTACACCTTCAAAGCTGAAGTGGAGACGGCTAGTCCAGGGAGTGTTGTAGAGATTGACAAGCATACAGTTAAGTACAAATTAAAAGGGAAGGCAATAGAGAAGGAGTGCTTCAGGAGGGCTTTTGTTTGTTTCAAGGCTTGCTGGCAGGGGTTTCTGAATGGTTGTAGGCCCTATTTGGCTGTCGATGCGACTGCTTTGAATGGAAGATGGAGAGGCCAGCTAGCAGCAGCTTCTGCAGTTGATGGACACAACTGGCTATTCCCAGTTGCATTTGGTGTGTTGGAGGTAGAGAGTGAGGAGAGTTGGGTTTGGTTTCTGCAGCAGTTGCGCAACATTATAGGTACACCCTCAGGTTTAGTTATACACACAGATGCTTGCAAGGGTTTAGAAACTGCAGTAGAAATTGTATTCCCTGGAGTGGAACATAGGGAATGTATGCGACACCTAGCGCAGAATTTTAAAAAGAAATTCAAAGGCAAAGTTTATGATGAGAATCTATGGCCAGCATCATACACATGCAGCTTGAGGAAGCATGAGCACCATTTGAGAGTGTTGTATGCTCATAATCCTTTGGTGAAGGAGTACATGGATGAACATCATGGAAAGCTGTGGTCAAGAAGCAAATTCAATGAAATCTGCAAAGTAGACTATGTGACCAATAACCTCGCTGAGTGTTTCAATGCAAAGTTCAAGTCAGTGAAAGGGCTTTTGTTGTGGCAAGCATTTGATAAGATCAGGCAGATGATCATGGTAAAGATGGCTCTTCGTAAAAGAATTGCAGAAACACAATATGTTGGCCATCTTATGCTCCCATCTCTGATTAAGGCATTGCATGCCAAGGCAAGAGGACTAAGAATGAAATGCATTCGACCGTCGACATACGAGGCTGAGGTGACATACACTGACAGTAAAAATAGGGAATGGAGATATCCAGTGAACCTTGCAACCAATGAATGCAGCTGTAGGCAATGGCAGATCCGCGGGAAGCCGTGCATACATGCCCTACATCTCATGACTGTTATTGGAGGTGAAGATGGTGAAGTTGATCAGTATTGCTCTGAATATTTCTCTGTTGCCAAATTTAGGGCTGCTTATGCTGAAAATGTGCCTGCACTCTTGGGAAAAGACCAATAGAACATAGTAGACCCAGGGTTCAAACTCCATTCTCCTGTACTGACTAGACCACCAGGAAGACCAAGGAAAAACAGGATAAGAGCTGGTGAAGAGGGTCATGTAAAAAAACTGCGTAAGTGCAAAAGATGTGGTATCTTAGGGCATATTGCTAGGTGTTGTACCAATCCAGTTGATGCATCATTTGGAGAAGAGGAACAACGGGGCAGCAGCAAATGCAGAGGAGAATGCAGCAGCAATGGAGAATGTAGCAAGTTTAGAGGATAATGAAGCAGCAGAGGATAATGCAACAAGTTTAGAGAATGAAGCAACTGAAGTAGCAGCTTGGTATTTGTGCAATCTTTCCATTTTTTTGCATTTGTTCTCTTTTTTATCGATGGCTAAGCTTATTTCTGTTTGACCCAGCTCTCGGATAATTAGAGGCACAAGATAGAAAAGACCTAGAGAGGAAGAAACTTTGGTTGAACCATCATCTGATGCGGAATTTGAAACCATGTCTTACGAAGGTTTTGAAGCTATAAGAGAGGAGGAAGTTATTTTGTCTGAAGTTCCTTTAAAGATTAGTGAGCCCAAAGATGACCGTCAACTGGTCATCACTTGCTCGATCAGTCAAAGCTCAACAAAACCGCCATCACAAGAAGTGAAGATCAGAAGCAATAAGACAAAGCTTTCAAAGCACAAAATATCCCAGCCAGGGAAACCAGAAGCAAGACGGTTAACCCATCCCGGAACATAAGGAGCAAGGCAAAGATTTGAATTTGAACTTGAATGCAAGTCATAAACTTTGAACTTTAAAGATTTGTAATAAGGATTCTGTCATTATTTTGAAGTACTGTGAAAACTTGTAAGGTGTAATAATTCTATATGTAAACGTTGAATTTGAACTACTGAGGCAAACTTTGAATTTTAGGCAAACTTTGAATTTGAACCAACACTTTGGTCCATTCCCCTGTGGTGTGAGTTGCACAGTTTGCTGAACTATTATAAACATTAGGGTGATCAATCCGATCTCTTTTGCGTCTACAAAACTCGTAGTCATGAGAAATGTGCTCCAAATGAGCTCCCAAGCTAGGGTAAAAACCACGTTTACCATATGAAAATGGAAAACTAAGTTCAGATCCTTCTTATTCACTTTGAAATCAAGCTTTGGTGATTTTTTTTGATTTTTTTAAATAATTCAAAAATGAAGGGAAACCCTACCTCCTCTCCTTGGTCTCTATGAAACGTTGTACATGATAGCTCATATGTGTGAAGTTTTTTTCATGAAAATGTCCATAGACAAAGTTGATGATTTTTGGTTGGTAACATGTCACACAAGACAACATTGTGCGCAGGTTTTATATTCTTTTTTGATTTTTTCTAATTAATGGTGCTCATTTTACCTCGATCGTGCTAGCTAGGTTTTCTCTCTCTAAATGTACGTATACCAAGTTTAGTATTTTTCCACGTTAGTGTGTCCTATAAAACGACGAACGGCGAAGGTTTCATATTTTTTGATTTTTTTTAATTATTTATGCTCAGTCAAAGCCTTTGAAACCCCGTTGACCAGCTCTAAACCCCGCGGGGTTTCGCCTAACCTTAGCTCCGAACGTCAGCCATCCGATCATACTCTAGCGCCAAGCGAGAGCCCTCATATGTGGTCTTCTAGAAGTAATTCCGAGGGCAGGCTGCGACCAGGCTCCGCGCCATTGGATCACATGGACGGCTCCACATCGTTGGATCGTGGGGCGATCCGCGAGACTTGTTGGTTGTGCCTCCCCTTTCTTCGGGTACCCCTTTATTCTGGTGCTTATTCTGCAGCGACGAGAGGAGCCACTCCTCCTCTGCTACTTCTTCTCCGGTGACGAGAGGAGCCACTCCTCTGCTTCTTCTTCTCCGGCGACTTTGGGCGATATGTCGAGCTCCACTTCAGTCTCCCGCCCCTCGTGGACCCAGTATGGTCCACTTCCCATGGAGCGATGTCCTGACTGCCCACGCAACGTGCCACTGATACAGTTGACTTCGAAGGAGGTCAAGAATGGCAACTATGGGCGCGAGTTCGTGAAATGCGGGAGAAAGCCAGAGGGGCAGGTTAGATCTCATGATTTTTCTCTAATTTCTTTTTCTATTTGCTTTTAATTCTTTTTCGATCTGGGATTTAGGGTTCATTTTTTCGATTCAGATCGTGAAGAAATGCACACATTTTGAATGGCTGGATGACTACGGTAAGCGGATTCAATTCAATGGGGCCCAACCCGGGAGCTCAATCTGCCGTCAGCAACAACGAATTTGGTCTCTGAAAGTGCTGCTCTGACAGTTGGGGGTGCAGATCTGAAGGGGGAAATAAAGAAGATGAACAAGAACTTGAAGCAGATGATTCAATTGAACAAGCAGGCGAACCTGATAGCTTTAGGATTTTATCCCTTTTATTTTTGTGTAGTTGCTCTAGGATTTGCTTACTTGCTGGTCATCACTCGTTAGAGATGTTATTAGTGTGGTGTCATGTGCTCTAGGATTTGGTTAATTTGTGGATCATGTGCTCTACGATTTGCTTAAATTTGTGGATCATGTGCTCTATGCTCTGTGTTGCTTAATTTGTGGATCATGTGCTCTATGCTCTGTGTTGCTTAATTTGTGGATCATGTCAGTTTCGGGTACCCGTCAGTTTCGTCAGTTACTTCATCAACACCGACCGCAGAAGAAAAAAAATCCGTAGTTCTAGGGCCTAAATTGAAACTAAGCTCTGGTTGCGCCGTCTCATCGCGTTGAGTGTCGAAGGCCCACGCGCTGGCTCTATTTTTAACCTTGATTATTACCATGGTAAATCCATGGTTTGCCATGCCGAACAAAAATAGTGCATGATGGTAAATCGATTTATTGTTGGACTTGCACATGTCAAATTTATTTGTACATATCATGGCAATTCCCTTTTGTATATAGCCTACGGCACAACACTTTCATTTTTGGGTTCATTTTTTGACATGCGGGTATTATAAACAAGTTTTTTGTTGCAAGAAAAATATTGTATACATGATTTTTTTATTAAGAAGTAGCTCGGCTACGGCACCATATCCATCGACTGATATCTCACGTAGAAAGCATACATCCATAACATAAAAAGTAGCAACCATAGCATACTTCTTACATAAAATATAATGTACCCTAAACCATAGCATAGTCCACAAATTATTCAAAAATTAGCTTGTTTTTGTTCATACAATATACGGAATAGGGCCACCAACAATTCAAAAAAATTAGCTTTTCTTCTTCTTCTTTTCAACATCAACATGGCTCATTTTTCTAGCTTTAGTTTTCTTTTTGACACTTCAACTACAACTCCATTATCCGCGCGTGCGAAAACTTGACCCTACTCTAAATGGGCGAAAACTTGACCCTACTCTAAATGGGCGAAAACTTGCTGGTTTTCATTGAGGAATACTCAATCATTGATTGATTTAGCAGAAGGGCTCGTGTACGGCACCATATCCATCTAGCGATTTATCTCACATCAAATAAGATAGAAATAGCAAGCAAAAACACTGATAACCAACGACATATCAAATAAGGGTAGCGTTTCTAAAAAATCAAATAAGGGTAGCAAGCATAACAAAGTTCTTAGGGAGGGGATAACATGACAGAGATTAAAAGTTCATGGTACAATCAACGACATAATTAAGATAAAAGGATAAAAAGCCCTAACACCCTAGGGCAAGACAAGCTCACGATCGAGACCGGGACTTCACCACCATCTTCACTGCGCCTTCTCTTCACTGCTCCCTCTCCATGCCGTCCTGGCCGATGTAGTAGGGGAGGCTGTGCATACCATCGCGGGTGGGGAAGATGCAGTCGAAGTTTGTGAAGATGTTGTGGGTTGTGAATGCGATGAATTCACATCCACACCAAAACAGCTTGCCGAGGAGGTGGTACGCATCAAATCTGTTGGTGAAGGTGACGGTGAGCCCTATCGGCGGAGTCCTGGAGTTTGGACGCACTTCATCCAGTCGGAACATCACCGGCGAGCCCGCCGGGAGGTGGGTGAAGCCTGCACGGAGGAACCACTCGGCAAACCCCCTTGCACCCCTCCAGCGTGTGAACGCCCACAAGCGGAGCATCATCTCCACGATGACGCCGGCCGGATATCGTCTCTCAGGCACGGTCGGTGGGAGCTCAAAGGTGGGGCCGTTGTACTGCATCCTCGCCTCGCTTTGAAAGTGCTCTGGGTTTTGGTGAAGAAGAGAAGGGGGTGGCGCAAATGGATGTGTGGAGAATAGGTGGAGGGGTGGTGGTTTAAATAGGGAAAGGGGAAGGGAAGGGGAGTGGCACCGGCCGCGCTTTGGATTTGCTATGTTCAAACGAGCCGCGTCGATCGATATGCCACTTTAATTGCTAACAGGTTTTAATTGCCACATTGAATAGATGCGAGTGGATCAAAAACTGTGAAACAATGCTCTACATCGAGGAGACACGCGTGGGAGATGATACGAACCAGCGGCAGCAACCGTCCTTGCGCCCGTGGCGGCTCGCGTGAAAATGAGGCTGGTCAGTGTCCGTGGCGGCTCGCGTGGAAAAGAGGCCGGTCAGGGCATCGTGGCGGCGGGTGTCGGCGCATGCAGGTAGGCTAGCTACGTGCATGCATGCAGGCTAGCTGGACATGTCGTGCATGCATAACGGGCTTCTGTCGTTGTGGCACGCGCACGGCCCAAGTCTAACCACGACCCAACGGGTTAACCGCGGCACCGTCCGCCGCAACCCTACTCATCAGGTCCAACGGGTGACACAGTCAGCGTGGCCCCACTCGTCAGAGTTAACGGTCAAAGCACTGACTCGACGGCATCCACCGTTTGTGACTAGTTCTGAGGGTTTCGGGCAAGGGAGTGGGGAAAAGTGAGAAAAAGTTAAGAGCGTGCGGATGAATGAGTATGGCTAAGGAACCAGGGGCACAGATGTAAAAACCCCATTTTTTTATTTTTGGTTTAATAGATTTGAAAATAAATGCAAAGGAAAAGTAGATCGCAAAGGCAAATATATGAGAAAGAGACCCGGGGGCCATAGGTTTCACTAGTGGCTTCTCTCAAGAAAAATAGCAAACAGTGGGTGAACAAATTACTATTGGGCAATTGATAGAACTTCAAATACTCATGATGGTATCCAGGCAATGATCATTATATAGGCATCACGTCCAAGATTAGTAGACCGACTCCTGCCTGCATCTACTACTATTACTCCACACATCGACCACTATCCAGCATGCATCTAGTGTATTAAGTTCATGGAAAAACGGAGTAATGCAATAAGAACGATGACATGATGTAGACAAGATCTATCTATGTAGAGATAGACCCCTTCGTTTTAGCCATAGTAGCAACGATACATACGTGTCGGTTCCCCTTCTGTCACTGGGATCAAGCACTGTATGATCGAACCCACTACAAAGCACCTCTTCTCATTGCAAGATAAATAGATCAAGTTGGCCAAACAAAACCAAAATATCAGAGAAGAAACACAAGGCTATAAGAGATCATGCATAAAAGAGATCAAAGAAACTAAAATACTTTCATGGATATAAAAAGATAGATCTGATCATAAACTGAAAGTTCATCGATCCCAACAAGCACACTACAAAAAGAGTTACATCATATGGATCTCCAAGAGACCATTGTATTGAGAATTCAGAGAGAGAGAGAGAGAGAGAGATGAAGCCATCTAGCTACTAACTACGGACCCGAAGGTCTACAAAGAACTACTCACGCATCATCGGAGAGGCACCAATGGAGGTGGTGTACCCCATCCGAGATGGTGTCTAGATTGGATCTGGTGGTTTTGGACTCTGCGGCGGCTGGATAAATATTTCGTCGAATCCCTAGGGTTTTGGGAATATTGGGGTATTTATAAAGCAAAGGGGCAGTCCGAGGGGCACCCGAGGTGGGCACAACCCACCAGGGCGCGCCTGGGCCTCCTGGCGCACCCTGGTGGGTTGTGCCATCCTCGAGGCACCCCCCAGGCGCAGCCAGCGCCCATTATATTTCTTCTGGTCCAAAAAAATCTCCGTGGATTTTCGTTGCGTTTGGACTCCGGCTGATATTGATTTCCTGCAATGTAAAAAACATGCAGAAAACAGCAACTGGCACTTGGCACTATGTCAATAGGTTAGTACCAAAAAATGATATAAAATGACTATAAAATGATTATAAAACATCCAAGATTGATAATATAACAGCATGGAACAATTAAAAATATAGATACGTTGGAGGCATATCAAATATGTCCAGTTTTAATTGCTATATTTGGTTGTTTTCAGTATGCCTTTTTTATTTCAGTTGTTCACAATGTGATGCTCTATATGTGCAATTATTACTGTGCAGTACATTTCATCAATCCAGTTTTAAACATACCGACAGGAATGCATATATTTGCTTGGTGTTAAGCCTGTTATAGCTAGCATATGCCTCTTTTAAAGTTTTTTGATTGTTTGGTTGTTTGTAGTTAGCATATGTCCAGCTTCAAATGCTATCTGTGGTTGTTCGTAGTATGCCTTGTTTATTCCAGTTATTCACAACGTGATGTTCTATATGTGCAAGTATGAACTATGCAATTCAATTTCATCAGTACCAGTTTCAACAATACCACTATGAACGACTACATTTGGTTGCTGCATCTTGTAGTTAACACGCCTTCCCATTTTTATTTAACAATAACCAGTGTACTTAGACCGGCACAATACCAGTTTGAATGACTATATTTTGCTTGTTGTGAAATGTTAGGCATGTTGCAATTAACACACCTTTCCACTTGTTTTTCTTTACTAGCGTGCTTAAACCCGCACACTGAAGTTATCTTTTGGAGATTATTTTGTCTGCCATGGATAATTTTGGTTGATGTTTAGCCTGTTGTGCTTAACATGCCTCTCGATGTACCTACACGGGACAATTTCGGGAACGACTGTTGTTTTTCATCGAGGTTAGTTTCATCCCATGGCTTATATATACTCACTGTTTAGGATATCGGTAGCTGGTACCATATAGGCCGGGGGCTGAGAAGGACTAATCGGGGAATCGGACTTTTAACTAAATATATTTGTAACCCATTTATCGTTAGGTTAACTAGGGACATATGTAATATATTTGAGGCTACATAGCAACATGCACTGTACTTAATGTCTAAATATGCAATCCTAGGCTACATAGCAACAAGGAAGAGTGTTACCTTAATGTTCTGATGATGTCTAGATATACGTAGAAGAGCAGCATGTAGCGACCCGACCTCAGACGGTCAAGTCTCTGTGCTTAAGTGTCATCCCTAGATCGGTAGGCTGACACACACAGTACTCGAGGATTTATAACAGAGGTAAATCACATGTATAAAGTAACGTAAGTACTATTACCTCAATCCATATAGCG
This sequence comes from Triticum aestivum, assembly GCF_018294505.1. Classification (NCBI taxonomy): domain Eukaryota; kingdom Viridiplantae; phylum Streptophyta; class Magnoliopsida; order Poales; family Poaceae; genus Triticum; species Triticum aestivum. The sequence goes on along the minus strand of NC_057811.1, from coordinate 337,774,623 downwards.
GAAGTAACAACAAGGTTGTGGAATCCCATCAACACCAACGGCAAAGTTGAGTGTAGAAATCGTAACCCTAATGTATCACTTACTCGTCGTAAGATTCCTGCAACATGAGACGTTGCAGCCACAAAGGGTCAGTACAATGAATGTACTGGCAATTTCACACTGTAGAGCAATGCTGAAAAATGGCTATCACTACATGCATATTTGGCTGGTGGAAAGCTCTAAGTTTATTTTTTTTGCATAAAGCCAATTTTTCCCTACCTCAAAGGAATATATTTTATTTAACTACAAAGTTTGTTGAAAACATTGAGAAGGTAAATCCCCATCTCAATCCCAATTAAAAGTTAACAACCCAACAAATTAATTATATAGAGTGATGAGATCAAATCAATAATTCAAGTACCAGATACTCAAGATGTCCATAACCGGGGACACGGCTAATCATGATTAGTTTGTACACTCTGCAGAGGTTTGCGCACTTTTCCCCACAAGACTCGATCTCCTCCGTTGGATTTCTCGCACTACATGGTGTTTGAGAAACGGATGACCGAGACACAGTCTTTCAGAAACATTAACTCTTTACTCTGGGTAGAAAGTACCAACCTACACCCCCTACATCTGCTAGTCTACCACTGAAAGAGGTCATGCAACATACTCAACTATGCTAGAGCCCATAATAGCTTGTGGCTTCACACGGAAGTTTCTAGCATGAATAATCTTATGATCCCTTTGAGCCTGGGTGGCATTCCATAGGGTAATCACATGGGTACTCCGGGATTCCCTTGGGCAAGCACTGGGTTCTCCAGGTGCCCAGGCAAGCCACTGGTATATCCCCAGGGTGCCCCAACCAATCCACCCAGATATGTATTTAAATAGCCACCTTAAGTTAACCATTAATTAACAATCTCACATCTGTCATGGATCACTTAAACCAAACCACGTCTACGAGCATAGCATAGCAACCTAAGCATAACGTAGAAGTAACTCCCAAGGTTTAAATGTAGGACAATAGTTTCTACCTCATCAATACTTCCCAAAACCCACATATTAATCAGATCCTACTCATGCAATGTTTGGGGGTGAAACTAATGCATAAAAACTGGGTATGAAAGGGATATGATCAAAGTGTGAACTTGCCTTGTATTGTTGATGAAGATGATTCGCGCTCATAACTCCTGATAGTTCTACTCTTTACACTCCGGTCAATCTATCGTGAGCAAGCAATAGTAACCACACATAAGCAATGAAGCAAAGGAATCGAAGAGAAGATCTCGGAAAACTTCGAATACAAGCAATTAACTCTTGCAACATAAAAGAATTTCTAACAGTACCAAAATTGGGTGAATTTGGCCTTATCAGAAAATTTAGGTCAAGAGCTTCGATTTGCAAAAAGAATCAACTCAAACGGAATTATAAAACTCAAGTTACGATCAAACGAAGTTCAAATACAAAACTGTTTGAATTCAAATTATAAAACTTTCAAAAACATGTTTAGGTTTTTTTACTGGATAGAGGGGATCGTAACGAAGAAGTGGGCGTTGGTTTCGTTGGATTTGGATAAACGAGCAAAAAGTTGTGATAGACTGAAGATCAGGGACTATTCCGCGAAGAAAATATTCATGGATGGGTCCCTGGCCGAAATTAAAAAGAAAAAGAAAAACTCTACCGAACAAACTTTCACTAAAGAATCCTACAGAACGAAAAACGTTCGCTAACTGAAGCTACCGAGCAAACGCTCGCAAAATAGAACGTTCGAAAAAAACAGAAAAGAAGATTTAAGCCGTCGGATTTTGATCCGACGGTCGAGATTAGATCCAAGGGCTACCGGCGGTCAACGGCAATGGCGACGAACTCGACGGCGGCGGCGGCTTCGGGTGAGGGTGGCGAGGTGGCGACGGGGCTTCGGCAACGGTGGTGATGAGCGGGGCAGGGCAAGGCGCGGGGCGGCGACGCGGTGGAGCAGCGGCGGCGCGGGTGACGGAGTGCGTCAGCGAAGTCGTCGGTGGCGGCGGCGGCTCGATGCGACGCATCGACTACGACAGGGGAGGAGAGAAACGGGGCCCGGGTCACGCTATTTAAGGGCGGAGAGGAGCGGCGGCGGCTGGCGTGCGCGAGGGGGCAGGGGAAAGGCGGTGGCGAAGTGTCCGGGGCGGGCACGGGCGGCGGCGGCGTCGTGGTCGGGCGGGTCTCCCGCTCGGAGGCGGAGGCGGCGGTGACTGGGGCCGGCTGGGCTGGGCGCGGCCCAGTTCGGTCGACCCGATGACAAAGTTTCTTTTTTACAAATCTTTTCAGAGAACAAAAAATAAACAAATAAAAAAAAATATAGGCACATAATATATCAAAATTTTCAGAAAAGGATTTTCTACAACATGAACAGTTTTCTAACGTCAAATAAAATCCACAAAAGTTTAAATAATTCAACAGTACTTCTGCTACAATAAAACCCAATAAAAATCATTTTAAAAATACCAAAATGATTTTAAATTTATTTCTCTCCAATTTTCTATTGTAGGGAGTCATGTTACCCTATTTTCCATATATTCATTTTTGGAGAAAAATAATTTGAATAAAAACCATATAACCCCAAATTGAAAATAATTCCAATGGGACTTTAAATTTAATTCTTTTAAAACTTCCAACTCATATTTCCTATATTTTGAAGAAGTCATTTTATTTTCTCTCATGAAAATCATTCAGTTGCTTAAAGTTTTCTGAATTGGAAATATTTCCCAATGAAATTCAAATATTTTCAAAAACCCTGTTCATTTTTTTAAATGGAAGAAGTCATGTCATCTTCTCTCTAGGGTTTTGTATTTGGAACGAATTTGAATTCATGGAGATCATAAATGGAAAATGGAAGTTTGGGAAAGTCCTTTTATTCCCTCTCATTTAACTTTCAAAAAGTTTCAAATTTCACTCAAATTCACACAAGCAACCACACCACAATAAGACAATCAATCTAAACTACAACATTCCAAAATTTAGAATTTTGGGATGTTACACAGCATCAACAACAACAACAACACAGTCCTGTTTGGATACTCAACTTAGCTAGCGGTTAGAGTTTGTTCCTAGGTCATGACTAACCCTGAACTAACTCCAATACTCCATCCAAAGAGGTGTTTGGATGACAGGGTTAGATTGACAATAAATGCACTAGGAGAACAAGCTCCAATTAGCACCTCTTGGGTTGGATATTTTTTTGGGTGGTTTAGATGCAACTAGCTCAAACTAGCCCTCATGTTTGGATATACTTTAGGGATATTTGAGCCCGAACTAGCTCAAACTAACTCTAACCCATGGATACAACAGCAGTTAATCAACCGATAATTTGTAAGAATGCAATAAACTCCTTCCGGCCCATAATATAAGATGTTAATTCATCTAATATGCGAGTATATTGGATGTTATAAGATATTATAAAAGAGTGTTGTACGACATCATTGTGCAATTGTTGTTTAGCTTCTAATATTAACTTGGTGCTTTTAGGTACATATGTCATTGGTAAAGATCCGCGATTCAACCCTTTCTGCGTATGGGGCAATGAGATATCGATGAACCTTTATCAAGTGAGGAAGCTGATAAAGATTGTTATTAAAATGGGTCAAAAGATGGCAATTAAACTATTTGTTTACACTTTATCCAAGACAACAGCGAACTGCATGATGGTAAGTAAGAACTCTGCAGCCTTCTTTTTACTGCCCATAATGAGTTGTGTTAGATGACAATGTCTGAATCTTTTTCCTTCGCAGTGGTTGCCAAAGCAGTTTACTCAAGATTACCTCTCAAACTACATGATTGGTGGGCATGCAAAGGTTAAAGTATTTCTACCAGAACACGATGATTATCTAGATGTTTTCATGAAGACCGTGAAGGATGGCGGTCGGCCATCACAAGGGGTTGGACTAGAGTCGTGTGTGCCTTCTGCATGGAGGAGGGCACAATATGGGCATTCCGCTTCACCTTGTTCAGCAACCAGAGTATATTTCGCCTCTTTCTTTACCGTCTTTAATAGTACAAGTATACAACTGTGGTTCATCATTCTTTATTTGGTTCTTATGTAATTCTTGAACATATGTACCTATGAATCGAATAATGCATTGGTTGTTTGAACCTGATGGATATGCATAAAGCTATAGCATACATTCAAATTCAAGTCCGATACAATTTGAAATAGCAGCAATCAAATTATGGTAAAATTATGCTCTCCAGGTCGTTACGGCACACACAGTAGGTAAAACACAAATGTTTGCGATATACACCATAATCCGACACGGTTCACAGAGAGGAAACGTGTGCAAGCATGCACACAGTTGCCGTTTGCAAAGCGTGTGCGATGTCAGACAATATCACAAACGGTGCGGGAAACTAAACATTTGTGATAGCTGCCTTATCGTACACAATTCGCAACCATGAACTGTTTTTGATGAAGTATGCATCGTAAAAGTTGCACCACAGAATAGCATGTGCGATAGTTGTCGTGTACGACGATGTTACGACGGTGCGACGTTTCGCAATCCTGTCTGACACTCGTACGATGATTAGCTAATCTTCTTAATTAGTTATCGCATACGGTTTGGGAAAAGTGAATTTGTGTGATTGTATGCTTATCATACATGTTCTATAATAGTGAACCGTTTGTGATGGGCCGCGCATCGCAAACATAGCACCACAGAATACCGACTGCAATGGCAATGCGAGCACAAATGAGTAGGAGTACTGTATATGCATCTTGGCTCCCTATCCCCGATGATTTCTGGGTCGTGTGGGAAGGACCCCCTATCGCCCACACTCACCTGGTGACGGTTCCAAATGCCATCGCAGAAAGGGGTTAAAAACCGTTTGTATAGCATCGACGCATACCAGTGTAAAAGAAAACCCAAAATGATTTCCCGTTCTTCTTTTACTTGTTGGGAGCTTTCCCGTGTAAATAGTTTTTCTCGTTCTTGTTTTTACTTTCTTCAAAAAACAAAAACTCCAAAAATATTTTAGTGTGTTTCTTTGAAATTCTTTTCCTTTCTTTGGGTCGTGAGGAGAATACCACGATGAAAATGTTGAGTGGCTCTCATATGCATTATTGTTGATCTAACAGAGAGCCCATATTACCTTGTCTTCTCCTTTGAATAAATGTTTGCAGATTCCAGCTTAGTCCAATGCACGTGCATGCTTATTATTATTCACACCATTCGGTCATACAAGTGAAACGCAATAATGACTATATATGATGAAATGATTGAGATGAGGAAAAGCTGGTATGAACTCGACCTATTTTGTTTTTGTAAATATGATTAGTTCATCGTTCTTGATTCAGCCCATTATGAATGAAACATGTTTGCAATGACAATTAGAGATTATAGTTACTCATGCCATGCTTAATTAGCTAGGAGTTTATAATGATTTACCTTGCGTGCCAACATGAAAATTAAAATGGTTGTGATGTGGTATGATAGGATGGTATCCTCCCTTGAATGATTTAAGTGGCTTGACTTGGCACACGTTCACGCATGTAGTTGAATCAAAATCAACATAGCTTTCATGATATTTATGTTCATGGTGATTTATATCCTACTCATGCTTGCATTCAATATTGGTTAATCTCAATGCATGTTTATGACTGTTGTCGCTCTGTAGTTGGTCGCTCCTCAATCTTTTGCTAGCCTTCACTTGTACTAAGCGGGATCACTGCTTGTGCATCCATTTCCATAAACCCAAAGTTGTTCCATATGAGTCCACCATACCTACCTATATGATGTATTTACCTGTCCGTTCCAAGTAAATTTGCATGTGCCAAACTCTAAACCTTCAAATAATAATCTGTTTTGTATGCCCGAATCGCTCATGTAGCGACTGGGGCTGTCAGTATCTTCCATGCTAGGTGGGTTATTCTCACGATGAGCGTTGGTTCACTTTTCATTCACGAGAAAGTGGCTGGTAATCGGGATGCCTAGTTCCATGCTCAAATCAAATCAGAATATAATTTCAAACAAAACTCCCCCAGGACTGTTGTTGGTATGGACGGTACCCGTTGTTTCGGACCAGCCGTGGAGTGTGCTTGTTGGTGGAGGGGCAGTAAAAGCTTTACCATTCTGTTTGGGAACCTCCTATAATGTATCTACCATGGAAGATACCGAGATCTCTTGGTTGTTATGTTGACAACGAAAGCATACCGCTCAAAATTATATTCATCTCTGTTTTAAAAGCTCGAGCTCTGGCACCTCTGCAAATCCCTGCTTCCCTCTATGAAGGGCCTATCTATTTACTTTTGATGCTGAGTGATCATCCTCTTATGAAAAGTACCGGTTAGAGAGCACCACTGTCATTTGTATGCTTTGTTATTAATTGATATTGAGTATGACTGTGACTAGATCTCTTTTACCATGAATTACAATGTCTAGTCAGTCCTTGATCTTCAGGGGTGCTCTGCATTTATGTTTTGCGGTCTCGGAAAGGGCTAGCGAGATACCATTTTGTTATATCATATCATGATTGTTTTAAAAAAGTGTTGTCATCCGAGATTTATTATTATTGCTTGCTAGTTGATTATGCCATTGATATGAGTAAATGTGAGACCTAAATGTTATTGTGAATATGGTTAGTTCATAATCTTTGATGAAAACCTGAATGCTGGCTATACATATTTGCAACAACAAGATCAAACAACGTTTGTAAAATTTTTCCTTTATCACTTTCAGTTTGTCAACTGAATTGCTTGAGGACAAGCAATGGGTTAAGCTTTGGGGAGTTGATACGTCTCCATCGTATCTACTTTTCCAAACACTTTTGCCCTTGTTTTGGACTCTAATTTGCATGATTTGAATGGAACTAACCCGGACTGACGCTGTTTTCAGCATAATTGCCTTGGTGTTATTTTTGTGCAGAAATAAAAGTTCTCAGAATGACTTGAATATTTACGGAGAATATTTTTGGAATAAATAAAAAATACTGGCGAAAGAATCAACCAGAGAGGACCCACCAGCTGACCACAAGGGTGGGGGCGCCCCCCTAGGGTGAGCCCCCTGCCTTGTGGGTCCCCTGGACCTCCACCGACCTCAACTCCAACTCTATATATTCACGTTCGGGGAGAAAAAAACAGAGAGAAGGATTCATCGTGTTTTACGATACGGAGCCGCTGCCGCCTCCTGTTCTTCATCGGGAGGGCTGATCTGGAGTCCGTTCGGGGCTCCGGAGAGGGGGATCCATCGCCTTCATCATCACCAACCTTCCTCCATCACCAATTTCATGATGCTCACCGTCGTGCATGAGTAATTCCATCGTAGGCTTGCTGGACGGTGATAGGTTGGATGAGATTTATTATGTAAATCGAGTTAGTTTTGTTAGGATTTGATCCCTAGTATCGACTATGTTCTAAGATTGATGTTGCTATGACTTTGCTATGCTTAATGCTTGTCACTAGGGCCTTCTACTTCTTGAGCTTGCGTTGGTTTTCCCTTGAAGAGGAAAGGGTGATGCAGCACAATAGATATAAGTATTCCCCTCAGTTAAGAACCAAGGTATCAATCCAGTAGTAGAAACACGCAAGTACCCAATAGATGCACCTGCACAAACAATCGAAACACTTGCACCCAACGCGATAAAGGGGTTGTCAATCCCTTCACGGTCACATGCAAAGGTGAGATCTGATAGAGATAAATAAAACTAAAAAAAGATAAACTATTTTGGGGTTTTTGTGGTTTATAGATCTGAAAATAAAAGATTGCAAAATAGTAGATCGGAAACTAATATGATGGAAAATAGACCCGGGGGCCATATGTTTCACTAGAGGTTCTCTCTTGAAGGCAAATAATACGGTGGGTGAACAAATTACTTTCGAATAATTGATAGAAAAGCGCAAAGTTATGACGATATCCAAGGCAATGATTATGCAATATAGGCATCATGCCCGCGTCAATTAGACCGACTCCTGCCTACATCTACTACTATTACTCCACACATCAACCGACTCCTGCCTGCATCTAGAGTGTTAAGTTCAAGAGAACAGAGTTACGCCTTAAGTAAGATGACATGATGTAGAGGGATAAACTCAAGAAATATGATGAAAACCCCATCTTTTTATCCTTGATGGCAACAATACAATACGTGCCTCGCTACCCCTACTTTGTCATTGGGTGAGGACAGTGCAAGATTGAACCCAAAACTAAGCACCTCTCCCATTGCAAGAAAAACTAATCTAGTTGGCCAAACCAAACCGATAGTTCGAAGAGAAACACAAAGATATCAAATCATGCATATAAGAATTCAGAGAAGATTCAAATAATATTCATAGATAAGCTAATCATAAATCCACAATTCATCGGATCTCGGCAAACACACCGCAAAAGAGTATTACATCGAATAGATCTCCAAGAACATCTAGGAGAACATGGTATTGAGAATCAAAGAGAGAGAAGAAGCCATCTAGCTACTAGCTATGGACCCGTAGGTCTGTGGTAAACTACTCATGCTTCATCGGAAGGGCAATAGAGTTGATGTAGATGCCCTTCGTGATCGAATCCCCCTCTGGCAGGATGCCAAAAAAGGCCCCCAAGATGGGATCTCATGGGAACAGAGGTTGCAGCGGTGGATAAATGTTTTCGTGGATGATTCTGAGGGTTTTGGAATATATGTGAATATATAGGACAAAGATCTAGGTCAGGGAGTCACCGAGGGGCCCACAAGGTAGGGGCGCACCCTCCACCCTTGCCGCCGCCTCATGGGTCTTCTGACTTGCTCCAAGTCCCCTGGGTGTCTTCTGGTCCAAGAAAAATCATCGTGAAGTTTTATTCCGTTTGGACTCCATTTAGTATTCCTTTTCTGCGACGCTAAAAAACAAGGAAAAACAGAAACTGGCACTAGGCGCTAGGTTAATAAGTTAGTCCCAAAAATAATATAAAATAGTGTATTAATGCATATAAAACATCCAAAACAGATAATATAATAGCATGGAACAATCAAAAATTATAGATACGTTGGAGACGTATCAAGCATACCTAAGCTTAATTCCTGCTCGTCCTCGAGTAGGTAAATGGTAAAAGTGCACCGTATGCTCATTACCATTAACATGAAAAGTGACATTTCCTTTGTTGCAATCAATAACAGCCTCTGCAGTATTCAAAAAGGGTCTACCAAGGATAATCGACATACTCTCGTCCTCGGTAATATCAAGAATAACAAAGTCCGTTAAGATAGTAGCATTTGCAACCATAACAGGCACATCCTCACAAATACCGATGGGTATAGCAGTTGATTTATCGGCCATTTGCAAAGAGATTTCAGTAGGTGACAACTTATTCTATTCAAGTCTACGATATAAAGAGAAAGGCATAACACTAACACCGGCTCCCAAATCACATAAAGTAGTTTTAACATAGTTTCTTCTAATAGAGCATGGTATAGTTGGTACTCCTGGATCTCGAAGTTTCTTTGGTATGCCACCCTTAAAAGTATAATTAGCAAGCATGGTGGAAATTTCAGCTTCCGGTATCTTTCTTTTATTTGTAACAATATCTTTCATATACTTAGCATAAGGAGACATTTTCAACATGTCAGTCAAACGCATACGCAAAAATATAGGTCTAATCATTTCAGCAAAGCGCTCAAAATCCTCATCATCCTTTTTCTTGGATGGCTTCCGAGGAAAGGTCATGGGTTTCCGAACCCATGGTTCCCTTTCTCTACCATGTTTCCTAGGAACAAAATATCTCTTATCATAACGTTGATTCTTTGATTGTGGGTTATCAAGATCAATAGCAGGTTCAATCTCTACATCATTATCATTACAAGGTTGAGCTTCAATGTGAACATCATCATTAACATTATTACTAGGTCCATGTTCATCACCAGATTGTGTCTCCGCATCAGAAATAGAAATATCATTGGGATTCTTAGGTGTATCTATAGCAGGTTCACTAGAAGCATGCAAAGTCCTATCAGTTTTCTTCTTATTATTAGAAGGACTAGATGCATCAGTATTAATTCTCTGAGAATCTTGTTCAACTCTCTTAGGATGGCCCTTAGGATCCAAAGGTTCCTGGGTCATCGATGTCTACTACGCAACTTTATTCTTGTAGACACGTGTTGGGCCTCCAAGCGCAGAGTTTTGTAGCACAGTAGCAATTTTCCCTCAAGTGGATGACCTAACATTTATCAATCCATGAGAGGTGTAGGATGAAGATGGTCTCTCTCAAATGACCCTGCAATCAAATACAAGAAATCTCTTGTGTCCCCAACACACCCAATACAATGGCAAATTGTATAGGTGCACTAGTTCGGCGATGAGATGGTGATAAAAGTGTAATATGGATGGTAGAAATATATTTTATAATATGAATAATTTAAAATAGCAAGGTAGCAAATAGTAAACAGGCACAAAAACGGTATTGCAATGCTTGAAAATGAGGCCTAGGGTCCGTACTTTCGCTAGTGCAATCTCTCAACAATGCTAATATAATTGGATCATATAACCATCCCTCAACGTGCAACGAAGGAATCACTCCAAAGTTCCTATCTAGCGGAGAACATAAGAATAAATTGTTTGTAGGGTACGAAACTACCTCAAAGCTATTCTTTCCGTTCGATCTATTCAAGAGTTCGTACTAAAATAACACAAAGCTATTCTTTCCGTTCGATCTATCCTAGAGTTCGTACTAAAATAACACAGAAGCAAATTCATATTCATAATACTCAATCCAACACAAAGAACTTCAAAGAGTGCCCCAAGATTTCTACCGGAGAAACAAAGACAAGAACATGCATCAACCCCTATGCATAGATTACCCCAATGTCACCTCGGGAATCCGCGAGTTGAGTGCCAAAACATATATCAAGTGAATCAATAAGATGCCCCATTTTCACCACGAGTATTCAATTGCAAGACATATATGAAGTGTTCTCAAATCCATAAAAGTATTCAATCCGATAACAACGAAATCTCAAAGGGAAAAACTCAATTCATCACTATAAAATAGAGAGGGGAAAACACCATATGATCCGACTATATTAACAAAGCCCGTGATACATCAAGATCGTGACATCTCAAGAACACGAGAGAGCGAGAGAGAGAGATTAAACACATAGCTACTAGTACAAACCCTCAGCCCCGAGGATGGACTACTCCCTCCTCATTGTGGTGGCCGCCAGGATGATGAAGATGGCTACCGGAGATGATTCCCCCCTCCGGCAGGGTGCCGGAAAGGGTCTAAATTGGTTTTCGGTGGCTACAGAGCCTTGCGGCGGCGGAACTTCTGATCTAGGTTAACCCCTGATGGTTTCTCTATTTATATGATTTTTTGGCGTTGATTTCACGCTAAGATGGGCCTCGAGGTGAGCACAACCCACCGGGGCAAGCCAGGCCCACCAGGCGCGCCCTGGTGGGTTGTGCCCTCCTCGTGGCTCTTCTGGCCCTCCCACGAAGCTTCGAGGGTCTCTTTTGTTCCAAAAGAAATCATCAAAAAGTTTCAGCTCATTTGGAGAACTTTCATTTCTGCACCAAAAACAACACCACGGTAGTTCTGCTGAAAACAGTGTCAGTCCGGGTTAGTTCCATGCAAATCATACCAAAACCATATAAAATTGTTGTAAACATGGCATGAATACTTCATAAATTATAGATATGTTGGAGATGTATCATCATCCCCAAGCTTAATTTCTACTCGTCCTCGAGTAGGTAAATGATAAAATAAATAATTTATGAAGTGTGAATGCTAGCAAATTGCATAAGTTTGATCAATGATAATTTCAATCACTTTTCCTAGCATCATAACAACAACTCTTTCTCATAAAACTTATCATGATAAAGTAGCAATTGAAAATGGAATTTTTGTTGTGGAATGCTACCTATCATATTCATCATAAACTCTTTTCTTTTGTAGCATGGACATTTGGACTTTTATATGGTTCAAAGCAATAGTCTAGTTTTTACATGAGGACTTCAATACTCAAGCATACCAACAAGCAACCATGTCTTTCAAAATATCAATGCTAAAATAAGTTATCCCTTGCCCATCATGCTTAATCATTGATCCATTCATGAAACACACTCGCATATTAGCTACACCCAATGCTCAAGTACGATCATAGTGCCTCCTAGTTGGTGCTTTATAAGAGAAGATGGAGACTCAGATTAAAAATAAAAATTGCATAAAGTAAAAGAAAGGCCCTTCGCAGAGGGAATTTGGGATTTGTAGAGGTGCCAAAGCTCAAAGCGAAAATTGAGAGATAAAAACATTTTGAGAGGCATACTTTTCCCACCAACAAAACCGACTTAGAGCTCCCAACACTTTCCATGCTAGATATATCATAGGCGGTTCCCAAACAGAAAATAAAGTTTATTCCTTTTTCCACCATACTTTCACTTTCCATGGCTAACCGTATCCACGGGTGCCCTCCATACCAACACTTTCCAAGGAATTTATTATTTGACAACATAAAGTAAATTCATTTTTCCTTTCGGGACTGGGCATCCCTAATACCTTTTCCTTACTCTCGTGCAATGACAAGTCAATAAACACTCATCATGAGAATAACACATCGAGCATGGAAGATATTGGCCACCCCTCACCGCCTCGCGAGCGGTACGAGCACACAAAAGAAAATTTTATTTTGAAAATTAGAGATGGCACATTCAAATTTGCTTAGAACAGCAAAAGAATACCGCATATAGGTAGGTATGGTGGACTCATGTGGCAAAACTGGTTTAAAGGATTTTGGATGCACAAGTAGTTATCATACTTAGTGCAAAATGAAGGCTAGCAAAATATTGAGAAGCGACCAACCAAGAAACGAATAATCTCATAAGCGAGCATTGAGCATAATTAACACCGAATAATGCACCACAAGTAGGATGTAATTTCATTGCACAACTATTGACTTTCGTGCTTGCATAGGGAATCACAAACCTTAACACCAATATTCTTACTAAAGCATAATTACTAATGAACATGACTCACATATCACATCATCATATCTCTAAACTATTACGAGGAATCAAGTTTATTTTGTCCAATGATCTTCATGAAAGTTTTTATTATATCCTCCTTGGATATATATCACTTTGGGACTAATTTTCATGTGTTGCTTTTGATAAGCTCAAATAAATATAAGCGAAGATCATGAGCATAATATTTCTTTCTCTCAAATTAATTTAAGTGAAGCAAGAGAGAATTCCTTCAAAAATACTAAAGCACACCGTGCTCAAAAAGATATAAGTGAAGCACTAGAGCAATTCCACAGAAAAGAGCTTCGTTGACGGGATGTGTGTGCCGCTTACCTAGCCTCCCTGGCAACTATTTGAGGACTCTATTTTATTTAAAAACTTTCAGATCTAAGTACTTTATTAAAACAGCAAGCAAAACAAAATAAAATGACATTCCAAGGATAGCACAACTCATGTGAAGAAGCAAAAACTTAGGCTCAACCGATACTAACCAATAATTGTTGAAGAAGAAAGGTGGGATGCCTACCGGGGCATCCCCAAGCTTAGATGCTTGAGACTTCTTGAATATTATCTTGGGATTCCTTGGGTATCCCCAAGCTTGAGCTTTTGTGTCTCCTTAATTCCTTTTATATCACGGTTTCCCTAAATCTTAAAAACTTCATCCACACAAAACTCAACAAGAACTCATGAGATAAGTTAGTATAAACCAATGCAAAAACCTTATCATTCTCTACTGTAGCAAATCACTAAAATTATTATTAAACATTGCATGCTAAATGCCTCTGCATATTTAATACTCCTATCCTCAAATAGAATCATTAAACAAGCAAACATATGCAAACAATGCAAACATAACAGCAATCTGCCAAAATAGTACATTCTGTAAAGAATGCAATATTCATCATACTTCCCTAACTCCAAAATTATGAAAAGATTACCACACTTTAGAAATTTATTAGAGATTATTTTTCAAAAAGTTTCAGAATTTTATCACATTCTGACTTTTCTAGGGAATTTTTGCAACAGCGGTAAACTTTCTGTTTTCAAATAGCAACATGTAGACTTGTAAAATAAGCATGGTGAAGGCTACCCTTGACATTTTTATTGAAAATAAAGATGCAAAACATTATTATAAATAACACCAAGAAAATCCTAACAAAATAAATTGACGCTCCAAGCAGAACACATATCATGTGACGAATAAAAATATAGCTCCAAGTGAGGTTACCGATAATGTTGGAGACGTAAGAGGGGATGCCTTCCGGGGCATCCCCAAGCTTGGTTAATTGGATATTCCTTGAATATTACCTTGGGGTGCCTTGGGAATCCCCAAGCTTAGGGTCTTGTCACTCCATATTCTCCTCGTATCGACATCTCACCCAAAACTTGAAAACTTGAATCACACAAAACTTAACGGAACTTTGTGAGATAGGTTAGTATGATAAAGAGCAAACCATTTCACTTTTGGTACTGTCAAATACAAGATTCATAATTGTTCTCACACAATGCCCACTGTAGAATATCATTTACATAATTTATATTGAGATTTATAAGCCATGGAAACTAGAAAACAAGCAAACTATGCATTGAAAACAGAATCTGTCAAAAACAGAACAGTCTGTAGTAATCTGTACTCAAACCATACTTCTGCTAGTCCAACAATTATGAAAAAATAAGGACCATGTGAGAAATTTGTATTAACTTCTGCAAAAAGAATCAACTCAAAATCACTCTTCTTTTTAAAATAAGAATTATTTTCGTGAGCGCAAAAGTTTCTGTTTTTCAGCAAGATCAAATCAACTATCACCCAACATGATCCCAAAGGCTTTACTTGGCACTTTATTGAAACAAAAGCAATAAAACATGATCAATACAGTAGAATAATCATGTGAACATACAAAAACAATAGGTAAAAGTGTTGGGTTGTCTCCCAACAACCGCTTTTCTTTAATGCCTTTTAGCTAGGCATGATGATTTCAATGATGCTCACATAAAAGTAAAGAATTGAAACACAAATAGAACACCATGAAGCATATGACTAGCACATTTAAGTCTAACCAACTTCCTATGCATAGGTATTTTGTGCGAAAACAACTTATGGGAACAAGAATCAACTAGCATAGGAAGGCAAAACAAGAATAACTTCAAGATTTTCAGCACATAGAGAGGAAACTTAATATTATTGCAATATGTAAAAGCATTTGTTCCTCTCTCATAATAATTTTCAGTAGTACCATGAATGAATTCAACAATATAACTATCACATAAAGCATTATTTACATAATTCACAAGCATAGAAATTTTATTACTCTCCACATAAGCAAATTTATTCAAATGAATAGTAGTGGGAGCAAACTCAACAAAGTAACTATCATGGGATTGAAAATTAAAATCATGATGAAAAGTTTCATGTTTATCGTTATTCTTTTAGCATACATGTCATCACCATAATCATCATAGATAGCAACTTTGTTGTCATAATCAAATGCAACCTCTTCCAAAATAGTGGATTCATCATTAAATAAATTCATGACCACTCCAAATCCACTTTCATCAATATAATCATCATAAATAGGAGGCATGCAATCATTATAACAAATTTGCACATCAAATCTTGGGGGACTAAAAATATCATCTTCATCAAACATAGCATCCCCAAGCTTATGGCTTTGCATATCATTAGCATCATGGATATTCAAAGAATTCATACTAACAACATTGCAATCATGCTCATCATTTATACCAAACATTCTATTGAATTCTTCTTCTATCAATTGAGCACAATTTTCCTTTCCATCATTTTCACGAAATACATTATAAAGATGAATAATAAGATGCAACCTCAATTCCATTTTTTTGTAGTCTTCTTTTATAAACCAAACAAGTGATAAAACAAGAAACTAAAAGATTCAATTGCAAGATCTAAAGATATACCTTCATGCACTCACCTCCCCGGCAACGGCGCCAGAAAAAAGCTTCATGTCTACTACGCAACTTTATTCTTGTAGACACGTGTTGGGATTCCAAGCGCAGAGTTTTGTAGGGCAGTAGCAATTTTCCCTCAAGTGGATGACCTAAGGTTTATCAATCCGTGAGAGGTGTAGGATGAAGATGGTCTCTCTCAAATGACCCGGCAACCAAAAACAAGAAATCTCGTGTGTCCCCAACACACCCAATACAATGGCAAATTGTATAGGTGCACTAGTTCGGCAAAGAGATGGTGATAAAAGTGTAATATGGATGGTAGAAATATATTTTTATAATATGAATAAATAAAAACAGCAAGGTAGCAAATAGTAAACGGGCACAAAAACGGTATTGCAATGCTTGAAAATGAGGCCTAGGCTCTGTACTTTCGCTAGTGCAATCTCTCAACAATGCTAATATAATTGGATCATATAACTATCCCTCAATGTGCAACGAAGAATCACTCCAAAGTTCCTATCTAGCGGAGAACATAAGAATAAATTGTTTGTAGGGTACAAAACCACCTCAAAGCTATTCTTTCTGTTCGATCTATTCAAGAGTCCGTACTAAAATAACACAAAGCTATTCTTTTCGTTCGATCTATCCTAGAGTTCGTACTAAAATAACACCAAAGAAAATTCATATTCATAATACTCAATGCAACACAAAGAACTTCAAAGAGTGCCCCAAGATTTCTACCGGAGAAACAAAGACAAGAACGTGCAAAAACCCCTATGCATAGATTACCCCAATGTCACCTCGGGAATCCACGAGTTGAGTGCCAAAACATATATCAAGTGAATCAATACGATACCCCATTGTCACCACGAGTATTTAACTGCAAGACATATATCAAGTGTTCTCAAATCCATAAAATTATTCAATCCGATAACAACGAAAACTCAAAGGGAAAAACTCAATTCATCTCAACAAGATAGAGAGGGGAAAACACCATATGATCCGACTATATTAACAAAGCCCGTGATACATCAAGATCGTGACATCTCAAGAACACGAGAGAGAGAGAGAGAGATAGATAGATAGAGAGAGAGAGAGAGATTAAACACATAGCTATTGGTACAAACCCTCAGCCCCGAGGGTGGACTACTCCCTCCTCATCATGGTGGCCGCCGAAATGATGAAGATGGCCATCGGAGATGATTCCCCCTCCGACAGGGTGCCGGAAAGGGTCTAGATTGGGTTTTGGTGGCTATAGAGCCTTGCGGTGGCGGAACTTCTGATCTACGTTAACACTTGATGGTTTCTCTATGTATAGGATTTTTTGACGTTGATTTCACGCTAAGATGGGCCTCGAGGTGAGCACAACCCACCTGGGCAAGCCAGGCCCACCAGGCATGCCCTGGTGGGTTGTGCCCTCCTCGTGGCTCTTCTGGCCCTCCCACAAAGCTTCGGGGGTCTCTTTTGTTCCAAAAAAATCATCAAAAAAATTCAGCTCATTTGGAGAACTTCCATTTCTGCACAAAAAACAACACCACGGTAGTTCTGCTGAAAACAGCGTCAGTCCGGGTTAGTTCCATGCAAATCATACCAAAACCATATAAACTGTTGTAAACATGGCATGAATACTTCATAAATTATAGATACGTTGGAAACGTATCAGTCATTTTACCACCTCTAGTCATAACCCTAACAACATTATCATTATTTTTAGGGATTTTTACATCTGTGCCCCTAGTTCCATAGCTCTACTCATTCATCCCCGCGCTCTTAACTTTTGCTCAATTTTCCCCACTCCCTTGCCAGAAACCCTCATAACTGGGCACAATGGATGTTGCCGTCGGGTCAAAGGCTTGACCGTTAACTCTGACTAGTGGGGCCATCCTTGACTGTGTCGTTCGTTCGACATGAGAAGTGGGGTCACGTTGGGTGGTGTCGCTGTTTGACCGTTGGGCCGTGGTTTTTTTTGGGCCGTCCCTTGCATTAAACGTCTGCGCGTGCCGCCAGGACAGAAGCCTGCTATGCATGCACCCAGAGCCTGCCTGCATGCGTCGATCGATCCTGCATGCGCCGATGCCATGATCCCACGACGCGCCGACCGAGCCTGCATGCGCTGATGCGTTCGCCACGATGCATTGACCGAGTAGCTTTCTTGCACGCCAGCCGCCACGGATGCAGCGATGGTCACTGCCACTGGTTCCTCTCTTCTAGCTAGGTGGCTACATATTTGTGGCTTGTGTAAAAAAAAGAGCCACTCCCTTGCTTAGCTCTACTCATTCATCCCTACTAACAAAGCTTGCTTGCATGCACTAGGTGGTTACTAACAAGGGAACCCTACTAACAAGCCGAGCTCTCTAAGAAAACAATCAACAAATATGTAGTCCCAATATGTAGATAGGGCCAACAAGCCCATAGCACGATCACATAGTTCAAACTAGGAAGAACTTAATCATATAATAGATAGAACACTTAAGCCAACAAGCCCATAGCAACTCCAACATAGTTCAATTACAACTTAACATAACATAGACTAAAAAAAGATAGAGGGTTTAGAACCCTAGCCACCGCCTTCTCCACCTCGCTCCTCCTCCAGGCGACCTTTTCACTGCTCCTACGGGGCGTTGTCGATGGGGTACGGAAGAGTGTGCATGCGCGTCATGGTGGGGAAGATGTTGGTGTACTCCGTGAACCTGTTGTGGGTGGTGAAAGCGATGAACTCAGAGCCACACCAAGACACCCGGCCGAGGAGGTAGAAGGCGTGGAATGTGTTGGTGAAGTGGGCAAGGAGAGCAACCACCACCCGGTTTTGGATGACCTCCTCGACGCGGAACATCGTTGGAGATCCCCTTGGGAGGTGGTGGTAGCCGGATGCAAGGAAGAACTCGGTGAAGTTCCTTGCGGTCCTCAGCCTTGATATCGCCCACACACGTAGTGTGCGATCAACGTACACGCCGGTAGGGTAGAGTTTCTCCGGCACGGTGGGTGGGAAGCGGTAGGTTGGTCCGGTGTACTGCATGGCTGAGGGATGTGCAGAAGAAGGAGAAGGGGTCGAAGAGCAAGAAGGGCAGATGGATGAGGGATGGCAGAGGCAGAGGGTGTGAGATGGCAGAGGCAGAGGGTGCGAGATGGCAGAGGCAGAGTGTGGCTTAAATAGCCGTAGTGCTACGTGTTATTTGGTCGTGGCAATAATGGGGTCAAATGTGAAGTTAGTAGCCCGTTTGTCAAACCCACCGCAGCATCAGTAGTGTACACGTGTGAGAAATGGTGGTTTGAAAAGAAGAAGAAAAAGAAGCTAATTGCACGCATGGGAATCCGTGGTCATATATATATTATATGAACAAAAAGAGACAATTTTTTAAGGGCTTGTGGCCATTTTGCATGATAAAAATAAATTTAAAGATTTGGTCATTTTGCATGATAAAAAAAGATAGAGGGCTTGTGGCCATTATACAAATGCAAAATGGCCCATTTTTTAATAGTTTGTGGCCATTTTGCATGATAAAAATAAATTTAGCCCTTATAAATTTGGTCATTTTGCATTTTTATAGAACAAAAAGAACTAAATTTTCTACGCAATGTCAATTGATGTGTAATTTCAAACGATGCAAAAAAATAGAGCCAACACGTTCACAAAAAACAAAGCTAGCACGCTCACAAAAAAACGACGCAATTCGACGGCCCAACCAGAGCTTGGTTTCCTTTTGGGCCCAATAACAACGTTTTTTTCGCGGAGTCAGTGGTGGGCGAGCAGCCGAGCACAACCAACAGGATCGCCTCTCGTGGATCGCCCCCACGATCCAACGATGCGGAGCCGTCCTTGTGATCCAACGGCCCGGAGCCTGCACGCAGCCTGCCCACCGAATCCTTCTAGAAGAACACATCTGAGGGTTGTCGCTTGGCGCCAAGGTATGATCGGACGGCTGACGTTCGTAGCTAGGGTTAGGCGAAACCCCGCGGGGTTTTGAGCTGGTCAACGGGGTTATGAAAGCTTTGACTGAGCATAACTAATTTTAAAAAAGTCGAAAAAATATGAAACCTTCGTCGTTCGTCGTTTTATAAGACACACTAACGAGGAAAAATACTAAACTTGGTCTATGTTCATTTTTCATGAAAAAACCCTAGCTGGCACGATCGAGGTCAAATGAGCACCATTAATTTTAAAAAATCAAAAAAATATGAAACCTGCGCACAATGTTGTCTTATGTGACATGTTACCAACCAAAAATCATAAACTTGGTCTATGGTCATTTTCATGGGAAAACCTTCACACATATAAGCTATCACCTACAAGATTTCATAGAGTTCAAGGAGATGAGGTAGGTTTACGTTCTATTTTTGAAAAATTTAAAAAAAATCAAAAAAATCATCAAAGCTTTATTTCAAAGTGAATAAGAAGGATCTGAACTTAGTTTTCCATTTTCATATTTTAAACGTGTTTTAATAGTTTTTATATTAAAGCATATTTTTTAAAAGAAAATGTAAAAATACGAATATTAATTCAAAAAAAGTGAGACTTCAAAACTACACTATATAGATTGAATAGGTGTTAATAAAAAACATTTGGCTCATTTAGAGTAGGTCCAAAAAAACTTGATTACAAATTGGCTGTTTATCCTAGCCTAGGAGCTCATTTGGAGCACATTTCTCAAATTCAAACTTCTTTAAATCACCTAAAATTTTGCACACATGATCTCCTACACAAACATAGATAGTTTGCCATGGTTTTTTTTGCATTTTCTTAAAATTACACAAACATACATAGATAATTTGCTGGTGGGAAAAAGCATGCATTTGATTTGATTAATAAACATGAGACCAATAACATGTGTGATCAGTGAAGCAACACTAAAACAACATGTGTGATCAGTGAAGCAACACTGAAACAACATGTCTGATCTGTGAAGCAACACCAAAATAACATGTTTGATCATTGCAGCACCTAAACTCATAGTTCACAACATCTAAACAGAACTAACCATACACCACAGGAAAATATAAGGACAGACAAATATAGATAGAATAATACGTTACTAGCATCACCATAGATTAAGTTCACACCATAAACTGCCACATTAAGTTTAACCATAAGTAACCGGACCCTAAGTACCCAAAAGATTAAGATTCAGTTCACAACATCACACCATCACAGCATCATCACATCACTTCACGCCGGAATCAGGGCCTTCGCGACCGCAGCATGCTTCCCCCTGATCATGTAGTCCTCCCCGCGGATTGCTACATCCTCTGCATGAGACAGAAGGTGATCGAAGCGGCCATCCTTGGGCTTTGGCTTGGTGGTGCCGTAGGGGTAGTGCCACTTCTTGAACTTGCGGTTGTAGAAGGAAGTAACTCCCTTTGCCTTGATCTTCTCCACCTCCTTGGCTGTGAAGGACGCTATGTTGCCCTTGTACACATCATCTCCAGAATCATACTGCACACATGGATGAATTGCATTAATACATTATAGATTCATATACACCATGTCAAAGGAACTAAATGAACAAGGGATAGGCTTACCTCATATTCAGAATCGTCACTAAACGCCCCCTCGTACGGGTCGTAGTCGGCCAGCTTCCTCTCCCCCCCAACCATCATCCTCCTGAATATAGAATAACATCCATTGATAAAAAACCCCAATATGACAATCAAATAACACATTGATCACATGCACACACATTGAAGAACAGAGCTAATATAACTACACATTGTGGACAAATTTATATACTAATGAATCAAATAACTAGTAGCCAATGGAAAATTTAGATATGCACACATGACACATTGATCATAGGGCTAATATACTCCCAATATTAGAAATGTTTTAGAAGTGGGTTTTTTATTTCTGTGCCCCTTATCTCTATGCATTCAAAAACCACATCCATCACTAGTATATCAATGTATTAGATTTGTACACACATTGATCAAAAACCCCAATATGACATTCAAATAACACATTGATCATTGGTCATGCACACACATTGAAGAACAGAGCTAATATAACTACATATTGTGGACAAGTTTATATACTAATGAATCAAATAACTTCTTAATCAATGGATTCCATTTGGGCATATGACATTCAAAACACCAATCTGAGTAGCATTCAAAAACAAATCTAATAGGGACCCAATCTCCCAATCTAATAAGCATACATGTCTGTAGCATTAAAAACCCCAATCTGTGAGCATTAAAAACAAATCTAATAAGCATATATCTGTGTAGCATTGAAGCACATCTAATAAACAGATCTATCTAGCATTTTTGCAACGAATTTATCCAACAAACCCTAGTACAAAAACCCCCATCCCCCCAATACAGAAAACCCCCGGCCCATCCGTCAAACCAACTACTCTAATCATCTAAACTACGGTATGAATCCACAATCTAACCAATCCGACTAACTCTACAAGCTAATATACTAAAGCAAAGCAAGTGCAAATACCTCCTGCTCCTCGCCAGGCTGCGCACGGGGGTATCGGGATTGACTGCGTCGCTCGACGCCGTCACCTTCTGCAGCGCTGAGGCGGAGCCCGCCACCTCCTACTCCACATCCGCAGCGATTGCGAGTTTCCCCGCACCGCCGTGGACGCCGTCGACATCCACGGTCACCGTGCCCTGCAGCTCGACCACATCTCCGGCCGCTGCACCGGCGTCGCCACGGGCTTCGGCCATCTTCGAGTGAAGGCCATGAAGGTGAGGAAGAGGATGCGGTGAGGGAGAGCAAGACGGTGTGGTCGAGGTAGTGGAGGAGAGCGATACGACGCTGGTGGGGGAGAGGAAGATGATGCGGCAGGGAGGGGATTTGGGGGGAAATGGTAGGGGGCAATGGAGGTGGTTGCCCCTCTTTATACAATGGGACGTTTCAGGCACGTCCCATGGACACATGCTACCCCATGACCGCGGTCCGTTGCATGCGCCCACGTATATGAATACCTGTACGGTCAGCATACGAAACAACTATACGGGTAACGGTCAAAGGTGTACTCGGCCCTACGCGGCCCCACTCGTCAGAGTTAACGGTCAAAGGCATTGACCTGACGGCAACGTCCGTTGTAACATGTTATGAGGGTTTCGGGCAAGGGAGTGGGAGTGGGGAAAAGTGAGCAAAGGTTTACAGAGTGGGGATGAATGAGTAGAGCTAAGGAACCAGGGGCACAGAAATAAAAAATACCTTATTTTTACTATTCAACTCATTGAGCAAATCATCCCGTTCCTTAAGTACTTGTTCTACTTGAGTTCTAACCATAGAAGCATGTTTACTAATTAAGCTTATGATCATTAACAGTTCTACTCATATAATCACCCAAGCAATCAAGCATGTAAGCATTACGTTTCAATTGTCTACTAACATAAGCATTGAAATTTTCTTGTTTAACATAAAATTATCAAACTCATCCAAGCATTGACTAGCAGACTTATTATGAGGAAAAGCACCTTCATCAAATCTATAGAGAGAATTTACCTCTACTACATGTGTTGGGTTATCAAGACCAAGTATTTCTTCAATAGGTGGTAAATTCTTAACATCTTAAGCTTTAATACCTTTTTCTTTCATGGATTTCTTTGCCTCCTGCATATCTTCAGGACAAGAAATAGAATACCTCTTTTCTTCGGAGTTGGCTTAGGAGTTGGTTCAGGAAGTGTCCAATCATTATCATTACTCAATATATTATTCAATAGCAATTCAGCTTGCTCAACAGTTCTTTCCCTGAAAACACAACCAGCACAACTATCTAGATGGTCCCTAGAAGCATCGGTTAGTCCATTATAAAAGATATCAAGTATTTCATTTTTCTTGAGAGGATGATCAGGAAAAGCATTAAGTAGTTGGAGAAGCCTCCCCCAAGCTTGTGAGAGACTCTCTTCTTCAATTAGCACAAAGTTAAATATTTCCTTTAAAGCAGCTTGTTTCTTATGAGCAGGGAAATATTTTTCAGAGAAATAGTAGATCATACCCTAGGGACTACGCACACAACTAGGAGCAAGAGAATTAAACCATAACTTAGCATCACCCTTAACGAGAAAGGAAACAATTTAAGAATATAGTAATAGCGAATTTTTTCCTCATGAGTAAATAGGGTGGCTATATCATTCAATTTAGTAAGATGTGCCACAATAGTTTCAGATTCATAACCATGGAAAGGATCAGATTCAACCAAAGTAATTAACTCAGGACCGACAGAGAATTCATAATCCTTATTAGTAACAAAGATAGGTGAAGTAGCAAACTTAGGATCATATTGCATTCTAGCATTCAAAGATTTTTCTTTCAGCTTAGCGAACAGTTTCCTAAGATCATCTCTATCATCGCAAGCAAAAAAGTTTCTAGCAGTCTCTTCATCCATAATAAAACCCTCGGGTACAACAGGAACTTCATACCTAGGAGAGCTAGTCTTATCAGGTGTTTCAAAGTTTTCAGTTTCAGAAATATCATCATCTTCAGCATAATCAATAGTTCTAACTCTAGCAAGATGGTCATCAAGTAATTCACCCAGTGGCACAGTTTTATCAAGCAAAGTAGTAGTATCATAAGCATCATTCATAGTAGAAGTGGCATCATCAATAACATGCGACATATCAGAATCAATAACAGGTGTAGGTGTCGCAAGTTTACTCAAAACAGAAGGTGATGAATCAAGTGCAGAGCTAGATGGCAGTTCCTTACCTCCCCTGGTAGTTCAGGGATAGATCTTGGTTTTGGTATCTTTCAAATTCTTCATATTGATCAATAGATATAAATCCCAAGTGACTCGGAGAATAGAGCTATGCTCCCTGGCAACGGCACCAAAAAAGGTCTTGATAACTCACAAGTATAGGGGATCACAACAATTTTCGAGGGTAGAGTATTCAACCCAAATTTATTGATTCGACACAAGGGGAGCCAAAGAATATGCTCAAGTATTAGCAGCTGAGTTGTCAATTCAACCACACCTGAAAGACTTAATATCTGCAGCAAAGTATTTAGTAGCAAATGTTGGGTATCGTAGCATAATTTTAAAATTTTCCTACGCTCACCAAGATGCATCTATGGAGTCTACTAGCAACGAGGGGAAAGGAGTGCATCTACATACCCTTGTAGATCGCGAGCGGAAGCGTTCCAATGAACGTGGATGACGGAGTCGTACTCGCCGTGATCCAAATCACCGATGACCGAGTGCCGAACGGACGGCACCTCCGCGTTCAACACACGTACGGTGCAGCGACGTCTCCTCCTTCTTGATCCAGCAAGGGGGAAGGAGAGGTTGATGGAGATCCAGCAGCACGACGGCGTGGTGGTGGATGTAGCGGGTCTCGGCAGGGCTTCGCCGAGCTTCTGCGAGACGGAGAGGTGTAACAGGGGGAGAGGGAGGCGCCCAAGGCTGTAGGTCCCTACCCTCCCTCCCCCCTTTATATAGGCCCCCTGGGGGGGCGCCGGCCCTGGAGATGGGATCTCAAGGGGGGCGGCGGCCAAAGGGGGGAAGGGGGTGCCTTGCCCCCCAAGGCAAGTGGGAAGCTCCCCCCCAGGGTTCCCAACCCTAGGCGCATGGGGGAGGCCCATGAGGGGGCGCCCAGCCCACTAGGGGCTGGTTCCCTTCCCACTTCAGCCCACGGGGCCCTCCGGGATAGGTGGCCCCACCCGGTGGACCCCCGGGACCCTTCCGGTGGTCCCGGTACAATACTGGTAACCCCCGAAACTTTCCCGGTGGCCGAAACTTGACTTCCTATATATAATTCTTCACCTCCGGACCATTCCGGAACCTCTCGTGACGTCCGGGATCTCATCCGGGACTCCGAACAACTTTCGGGTTTCCGCATACACATATCTCTACAACCCTAGCGTCACCGAACCTTAAGTGTGTAGACCCTACGGGTTCGGGAGACATGCAGACATGACCGAGACGCCTCTCCGGTCAATAACCAACAGCGGGATCTGGATACCCATGTTGGCTCCCACATGTTCCACGATGATATCATCGGATGAACCACGGTGTCGAGGATTCAATCAATCCCGTATGCAATTCCCTTTGTCAATCGGTATGTTACTTGCCCGAGATTCGATCGTCGGTATCCCAATACCTTGTTCAATCTCGTTACCGGCAAGTCTCTTTACTCGTAACGCAATGCATGATCCCGTGACCAACGCCTTAGTCACATTGAGCTCATTATGATGATGCATTACCGAGTGGGCCCAGAGATACCTCTCCGTCACACGGAGTGACAAATCCCAGTCTCGATCCGTGCCAACCCAACAGACACTTTCGGAGATACCCGTAGTGCACCTTTATAGTCACCCAGTTACGTTGTGACGTTTGGCACACCCAAAGCACTCCTACGGTATCCGGGAGTTGCACGATCTCATGGTCTAAGGAAAAGATACTTGACATTGGAAAAGCTTCTAGCAAACGAAACTACACGATCTTTTATGCTATGCTTAGGATTGGGTCTTGTCCATCACATCATTCTCCTAATGATGTGATCCCGTTATCAATGACATCCAATGTCCATAGTCAGGAAACCATGACTATCTGTTGATCAACGAGCTAGTCAACTAGAGGCTTACTAGGGACACGTTGTGGTCTATGCATTCACACATGTATTACGATTTCCGGACAATACAATTATAGCATGAACAATAGACGATTATCATGAACAAAGAAATATAACAATAACCATTTATTATTGCCTCTAGGGCATATTTCCAACAGCAAAGTACTATGGAAGTAACGGTAACGATGGCAAAAGTAACAGTGGCAACGGCAAAGTAACGTAGCAAAGATCAATATGTGAAAAGCTCGTAGGCAATGGATCAGTGATGGATAATTATGTCGGATGGCATTCATCATGTAACAGTTATAACCTAAGGTGACACAGAACTAGCTCCAATTCATCAATATAATGTAGGCATGTATTCCGAATATAGTCATACATGCTTATGGAAAAGAACTAGCATGACATCTTTTGTCCTACCCTCCCGTGGCAGTGGGGTCCTAATGGAAACTAAGGGATATTAAGGCCTCCTCTTAATAGAGAACCGGACCAAAGTATTAGCACTTAGTGAATACATGAACTCCTCAAACTACGGTAATCACCGGAAAGAATCCCTATTATTTTCACCTTGGGGTATGCGGATCATAACTCGTAATAGGTGTCTACAACTTGCAAGATAGGACCAAGAACACAAATATATTCATGAAAACATAATAGGTTCAGATCTGAAATCATGGTACTCGGCCCCTAGTGACAAGCATTAAGCATAGCAAAGTCATAGCAACATCAATCTCAGAACATAGTGGATACTAGGGATCATACCCTAACAAAACTAACTCGATTACATGATAAATCTCATCCAACCCATCACCGTCCAGCAAGCCTACGATGGAATTACTCACGCACGGTGGTGAGCATCATGACATTGGTGACGGAGGATGGTTGATGATGATGGCGTCGATTTCCCCTCTCCGGAGCCCAAAACGGACTCCACATCTGCCCTCCCGAGGAAGAACAGGAGGTGGCGGCGGCAGCTCCGTATCGTAAAACGCGATGAATCCTTCTCTCTAATTTTTTTTCTCCCCGAACGTGAATATATGGAGTTGGAGTTGAGGTCGGTGGAGGTCCAGGGGCCCATAAGGTAGGGGGCGCACCCTCCACCCTTGTGGCCAGCAGGTGGGTCCCCCTCTGTTGATTCTTTTGCCAATATTTTTTATATATTCCAAAAATATTCTTCGTGGAGTTTCAGGTCATTCCGGGAACTTTTATTTCTGCATAAAAATAACACCAAGGCAATTCTGCTGAAAGCAGCGTCAGTCCGGGTTAGTTCCATTGAAATCATGCAAATTAGAGTCCAAAACAAGGGCAAAAGAGTTTGGAAAAGTAGATACGATGGAGACATATCACTGTGTACCGGGATGTGCAATGACTCAAGAGTGACATGTATAAAAAATTATGAATGGTGGCTTTGCCACAAATACGATGTCAACTACATGATCATGCAAAGCAATATGACAATGATGAAGCATGTCATAATAAACGGAACGGTGGAAGTTGCATGACAATGTATCTCGAAATGGCTATGGAAACAAAGTACTACGTGCATGCTCCTAGGGGGATAGATTGGTAGGAAAAGATCATCGCTCGTCCCGGACCGCCACTCATAAGGAAGACAATCAATAAATAAATCATGCTCCGACTTCATCACATAACGGTTCACCATACGTGCATGCTACGGGAATCACAAACTTTAACACAAGTATTTCTACAATCCACAATTACTCACTAGCATGACTCTAATATCACCATCCTCATATCTCAAAACAATCATAAGGAATCAAAGTTCTCATAGTATTCACTGCACTTTATATGAAAGTTTTTATTATATCCCTCTATGACGCCCATCATATTAGGACTAAATTCCTAACCAAAGCAAATTACCATGTTCCTTAAAGAGACTCTCTAAATAATGTAAGTGAAGCATGATAGTTCAATAATTTCTACTCCCTCCGTCCCGAAATGTAAGACATTTTTCGATACTATGCTAGTGTCAAAAAACGTCTTACATTTTGGGACAAAGGGAGTACAAAATAAAACCACCGTCGTGCTCTAAAAAGATATAAGTGAAGCACTAGAGCAAAATTGCCTAGCTCAAAAGATATAAGTGAAGCACATAGAGTATTCTAATAAATCACGATTTATGTGTGTCCCTCTCAAAAGGTGTGTACAGCAAGGATGATTGTGGCAAACTAAAAAAGTAAAGACTCATATCATACAAGACGCTCCAAGCAAAACACATATCACGTGGTGAATAAAATACAGCCTCAAGTAAATTTACCGATAGACGAAGACGAAAGAGGGGATGCCTTCTGGGCATCCCCAAGCTTAGGCTATTGGTTGTCCTTGAATATTACCTTGTGGTGCCTTGGGCATCCCCAAGCTTAGGCTCTTTCCACTCCTTATTCCAGAGTCCATCAAATCTTTACCCAAAACTTGAAAACTTCACAACACAAAATTCAACAGAAAACTCATGAGATCCGAGTGCCATGATTTCAGATATGAACCTATTATGTTTTCATGAATATATTTGTGTTCTTTATCTGATCTTGCAAGTTGTAGACACCTATTACGAGTTATGATCCGCATACCCCAAGGCGAAAATAATTGGGATTCTTTCTGGTGATTACCGTAGTTTGAGGAGTTCATGTATTCACTAAGTGCTAATGCTTTGTTCCGATTCTTTATTAAAAGGAGGCCTTAATATCCCTTAGTTTCCATTAGGACCCCACTGCGACGGGAGGGTAGGACAAAAGATGTCATGCAAGTTCTTTTCCATAAGCACGTATGACTATATTCGGAATACATGCCTACATTATATTGATGAATTTGAGCTAGTTCTGTGTCGCCCTAGGTTATAACTGTTGCATGATGAATGCCATCCGACATAATAATCCATCACTGATCCATTGCCTACGAGCTCGTTTCATATTGATCTTTTGCTTCGTTGCTTTTTTGTTGCCATTGTTACAATTGCTACAAAACTGCTACTGTTACTTTCACCATTACCGTTACTTCCAGACTACTTTGCTACTAAATACTTTGCTGTAGATATTAAGTCTTACAGGTGTGGTTGAATTGACAACTCAGCTGCTAATACTTGAGAATATTCTTTGGCTCCCCTTGTGTCGAATCAATAAATTTAGGTTGAATACTCTACCCTCAAAAATTATTGCGATCCCCTATACTTGTGGGTTATCACGCTATTATGGGTGCAACATATCAAAGAAACGAAGTACCAACGGCCCTGTTGAAGTAGTCGTTTGATCTTGCCTGTGTTGGCTGGATTAGTCGATCTCTATTGGTGGATGATCATATTGACCTCATCCTTGGTAGTCGTCATCACGATAAAGGGTGTTGTACTCCTTTCAAGGGCAACGGAAATGCTCTACATGCATCCAAGCAACTTCGCCTCTGGTGCATTATCACGTGTGTGTAGAAACCGACATGAAAAGATGATGATTCCCCCACGATCGCCTTGAAGGATGATACTACACCACTCCTGCCAACTTCCTCTATGAAAGCCACGACAACCATTAGCTTGTTACAGCCAGATGGTGGTGCAAACTAGTGGTCAGGTGGCCAGCCTGATCCACAACCATGATATGCTTCTCCTTCCTCTGTGCAACATGGCCACAAGTAATCACCATTTTCCCTCTGTCGGTGTCTCCCGTAGGATGTTGATTGATGGTAAAGAGCGAGACGATGTAGTTGCAGATGAAGCATTTGGACGCGTCCGTTGATGGTGGCAGCTTGTTGTGTGTAAGCTCGTTTCATATCTGCCAAATCCACCAAAAGTGTCACCGAGAGCGGGAGGCGTTCATGCTCGCCGCAGTTGTATAGGAAGTGGAGCAACTAGTCTGTTCCTCTCTCTTGTACCTCTTCAACACTTGGCTTCTGGAATTCTTCACGCAAAGCTCCACATAGAATTACATCACGACGTCATATCACTACTGCAAGATGCTGCTAACGCGACACTACGATCAGAGACCCTTCCACGAAACTGTGTGTGATGCAATAATCGAAAACGGTGGTGTAAAAACCGTCAAAAAGGTGCAAAATGTTTGCGATGGCGGATGCATCCAACACGGTTCAGATTTTAGTTGCGTGTGCGATGCAGGGCATACAGTTCAGTTCAATTAACTGCTTGCGATGAGGAGAAACAAAAGAAGCGGGCAGCCAGATGAAGGTGTGTGCAATATACAGCATACGGTTCACTCAGAGATGAACTGTTTGTGATTAAGCAACACAAAAGAAACGGTCAGCCAGATCAAGGTGTGTGCGATATACGGCATACGGTTCACTCGGATGAACTATTTGCGTTGAGACAACAGAACAGAAACGGTTCAACTTAACAAGATGTGTGTGATACACGGCAAATAGGTCTGTAATCGGAAATGTGTGCGAAGACCAATAACAACACATACGATTGCTACTAACAAGCCGTGTGTGTTGTGAGCAAACGGTTGCTGGTATACAATTATGAGTGATTGATGAAAACATCACCGACGGGTTCCCCAATATGGTCCGTGTGCAATGTCATTGCACACAGAACAACAACATATGTACTTATAACTTAACTTGATTCCATAAACAGATTGAATGTTCAATTACATATGTGGCTAGTACACACATGACCTTTGCACATACCAAGTACGTTCCAAAATGCCTAGGAAACTCAAATAATGTATAAAAAGGCAAAACAAACTGTGAATAATTTCATATTTTTAGGACGACGCTGCTATAGTTGCATGTTGCCTCTGTAAAATTAATCAAGGCGGGAAGGGATAGCGTATGTTGTTTCGCACACATAGGTGACAAGGTCCCTCTCGGAACCATCAGCCTTTTTGAGAGAAGCTATTGTTTGTAAGAAGTTTGTACCAAAACTTGTCCCAAATTGGACTAATTTTTTACCACAGCATGTTGGTGCTATGTCATAACACCATGCCAAGTTTCATGATTTTGAGGCGAGTTTTGGATTTACAGTAATTTTAAAACCAGGTTTCTCAATGTTTACTATCGAGTCGGCACCGCCTTGTATAGGATTTTTCCTCGTGGGTCCCAAATGAAAAATCCAAATCTATCACTACCATGCAACTTTTCTTATTAAGAATTATAGCCCATTTGGTGTGCTAGCTAAAAAATAAGTTTGTGGGTGCTGGTGGGCGCTAAGAACTTGCGGGTTCTGTAATGAACAAAGATCTCAAGGATCCCACGAGAGTGATGTTCTTTCCTTATGTTGTGAATGATTATAATATTTATGTCTTCATTAAATAAATGGCAAGCCATTGGCCCAGTATGAAAGAAAATATGGGTCAACATCAAGTTGAAAAGGGAAACAATATCTAACTCCAGCTTACAAACAGTACAAAAGCACGAGGATTAATTGCTCATCAGGTTTAGATAAAATCCAGATTGAACAGGACAATGACATCTAACTCAACCAAAGTTTTTGGCAGTCACAATCAAATGGATCGGTCTGATCCATAAAATCAAGATCCCCAGCCAGAAATTCTACTTGTACATGATGACAAGATGTTGTAAATAGAAGCCGAGCACGGTCAGAAGCCCTTAGGTCCACCTGAAACTTCTTTTTATGTTGTTCAACACTTGCAGCCGTAAGAAATTTCTTGTTGGAAAACTTAATCCTCACGGACAATAGTGCCCTCGCATTCAACATGAAGAATGTGACAAAGCTAGTGTTTGCATTGTTGGATGCATATCCTTCCAGTGTTACTGTCTTCAAACGAATGTCATGAGATCTGAGAAAATCCCGGTGCTTCTTGAACCATCAATTGGTTATACCTTTTTTCCATGTGTTAGTGCCTAAATAGAGATGAAGACTGAAAATAGTTAATGTCTAAAAAAGATTATGCTGAAAGAGTGATAGCTGAACGATTAATTATAGTACATTATATATGGGCTTTCAATGTGCGTGAAATCGTCACCTTTATATACAAATTCTCCAGACATGGAAAGCATTGCAGCAAGGTAATAATGATGTTGAGATCAAAACACCACATACTGATATATATAAGGTCTTAACAGAATCCACCACCACTGATAGGATGGACAAGCGCTTCATTGAGCATAGAACATAATATTAGCACTGAAAGTGTACTCCAAGATGATACTTAACTTATGCGCACAAATGAAAAATGCAAATTACAAAAGTGTACGTGAATAATATACGGTACCTCAATAGGTGTGGAGGCAAACACCATCTCGAACCATTCAAACGGATCACTAATTGCACCCAAGGTCTCCAGTTTAGGCGCAGAGACCACAATTATTTGCAAAGGTTTATAACAACAATCAAGGAGCAACCTTTGAAGTGAAGGGGCGTCTTTGATGATGAGCTCCTGTCATTCAAAATGAATTCCAATGCTTACAAGGTGAGACGACTTTATTTTGAGACAAGGGATATGGATTCCTAGTCCAAAAAACAAGCACCAAACGCTGCAGTGCAGGGCAGCTAGAGTGGATGATACTGTGAAGTGAGGCCACCGATAGATCAACCAACACAAGCGCAAGTTTTTTCAGCAGTGGCAGTCGAAGCATTTGTACCAGATAGTATGCTAGATGGCACCGGGTCAAGGTGGCGGTGTGGAGAGAGGAGGAAAACCATGAGATGGGCATCGGTGGTGAGGGCACAGATGCAGCTCTTGGTGGTAACCTATCATTGTGGTAATGGTAGAACTCAAGCTGATGGAATTTATCGAATTGACGGGATGTCAGCCAGGCGGCCACCGTGCAGGGTATGTCCAGCAGGTAGCATGGCGGGATGCAGATGCGTAGAACGGAGCCCTCGTGGGAGGAGATGATGGTTCAGTGGAGTTCAGAATCATCATCGACAGATAGCTGACAACAGTCGAGATTAAGAGGCGCGGTGCGCCACAGAGTGCACCACCGAGATGCGAGGACTTGTGTGCGGCAGCCATCCTTGGTGGGGAGAAGGGAGATGATCTCCCCAAGGATGCCGTCCGGGAGATCGTTGATGCAGTCCGCCGGAGATTCTACTGGTTCCTCGGGTCTAGGGGCGCTTCTGGCCGCACAGCCGGGTCCAAGATCTACATCCGGTGGCGGCGCTGGTCGGAGCCTCATGTGTGAACATACCAATCTGAAAGAAAAAATGGCATAACATGTAGGACATCCAAAATTAATTCTCAAGATCAGGAAGAAAAAAGGCACAAACATATATGTAGGACATTCAAAATCAATTCTCAAGATCTGGCCG
Organism: Triticum aestivum; assembly: GCF_018294505.1. Lineage (NCBI taxonomy): Eukaryota > Viridiplantae > Streptophyta > Magnoliopsida > Poales > Poaceae > Triticum > Triticum aestivum. The sequence goes on along the minus strand of NC_057811.1, from coordinate 337,741,009 downwards.
TGAATTATTAGCATGCAAGCTAACCCTAGTCGGATTATTAGCAAAAATTGTTTTTACAGAACAAACAATTGATCACTAACTCTATACGGATAACATTCAAACAATCAATACACTATGTGCATCTAACGGATCTTAATTACTCCGATTTCATGGACAGAGAGAACATAACCATAGGATTTGTATTCCAGAAAATTTATAGAGGGGCGGGGTGGGAGATTAACTAGAGAAAACACATGATATGTTTGCCGCACAAATGGGTATATAGATGACTAACTGGTTTTCCGTCGGAATCGCAGTCGTTGCCGGAGTTGCTGTTGACCTCCGGCTCCGACTGGGGGGCACGACGGCACCGATGAAGTCAAGGTCGTGCTGCTGCCCGCGCGAGACCTCGTCAGCGGTGACGGCAACCTCTGTGCCCAGCTTCACGCGTTGCGCGGGTGCTTCACCAGCCCCGGCGTCGCTACTCCCTCTGATGGTGCGATTCGGCGGCATCGTCATACACTCCAGTCTAGACGTTGGTGACCACTGTGGACCGAGGGTGCGGTCGCCTATTATGGCTAGCGGCTCCGGCGCGCAATTAATACGGACCAGTGGGAGCGAGGCAGGCTGCGATCAAAAGCTGTCTCGCCTCCCGGTGAGCCTGCGCGGCGGACTTCTGCCATTCCTACCATCATTTCACGCAGCTACTTGCACGCCTCCTCGTCAATACGCACACCTGCACGCACGCCTCCCGGTATGCCTGCGTGGTGGACTGCTCGCATGCCTCCCGTCAACTCACGCCTACTCGCACGGCACACGGGGCGTGTGGCAGCAAGTATATTTTTTGGTTTATTTTCTGCCGCTTTACTGCTTAACTGAAGCATGGCACGGTTAAACAGCTCATATCGTATTCAATATGAACCATTTGTGTTGAAGAGATGCACAAATGCTGCGTTGAACAGCTCGCACGCTTCCCGGTGAGCCTCTCAGTGAGCCACCGCACCGGACTGCCCTCGCACGCCTCTCGTTCAGTCAAGCAGCTATCCGCACGACACCTCCTATAGCCATTAAAACAAAGACACGTGGCGTCACGTAAATGGTTAACAGAACGCACATGATTTGAATCATACAAACATTTGAGATATTAAAGTGGCAGCTATTTTCTCAAAATGCCTTTGTTGGCTGTTATTTGAGTGCGCCTTCTCTCAAAATGGATTCGAAAAATACCGCAGCATGTCGGGTGCCATTCCATGATAGCATGCCAAGTTTCATGAATTTCAGACGAGTTTTGGATTTACTAGAATTTAAAAACAAAGTATCTCAACGTTTTGCCGGCAATCAACGGTGCCCTTGTGTTTGAAATTCATTCCCATTTCTTGCATGGGACCTACTCATGCACCCAAGGACACATATTTGATTTTCCAACCAATTTATATGCACTGGAGCATGTGCATGTAGTGCAAATTTGAATTATGCACATCAAATGCCTAGAAAACCTAGTTAATGTATAAAAATGTCCAAACGAACCCCTAAAAATTCCAAAATTTAACACAACACTCATGTTGTTTTATGTTGACGCTAGAATTTTTTTGAAAGCAATAAGAGGCAGCGGATATCATTTCATCCCCAAAGGTGGGACGCTCCCTACCGAAACCATCAGGCTTGTTGTGAGTAGCTCTGGTTTGTGAGAAACTTATACCCAAACCTGCCCCAAATGGGACAAAAAAATTACCATGGCATGTTTATGCCACTCCATGATAGCATACCAAGTTTCATGAATTTCAGACGAGTTTTGGATTTACTAGAATTTAAAAACCAGGTATCTCAATGTTTGCGGCCGAGTGACGGTGGCAGGGTGTTTGACATTCATTCCCATTTCTTGCATGGGACCTAAGCATGCAACCAAGGACACATAGTTGAATTTTTAACCAATTTATATGCATTAGAGCATGTTCATGTAGTTCAAATTTGAGTTATGCACATAAATGCATTGAAAACTCAATTAATGCATAAAAATGTCCAAACGAACCCTGAAAAATCCCAAAAATTGACACAACACTCCTGTTGTTCTATGTTGACACGAGAAATTTTTTGAAAGCAATAAGAGGCAATGGATATCATTTCGTCCCCAAAGGTGGGACGTTCCCTACCGAAACCATCATGCTTGTTGTGAGAAGCTCTGGTTTGTGAGAAGCATATACCCAAACCTACCCCAAATGGGTCAAAAAATTTACCACGGCATGTTGATGCCGCTCCATGATAGCATGCCAAGTTTCATGAATTTCACACGAGTTTTGGATTTACTAGAATTTAAAAACCAGGTATCTCAATGTTTGCGGCCGAGTGACGGTGGCAGGGTGTTTGACATTCATTCCCATTTCTTGCATGGGACAAAAGCATGCAACCAAGGACACAGATTTGAATTTTCAACCAATTTATATGCATTAGAGCATCTGCATGTTTCAAATTTCAAGTATGCACATGAATGCATTGAAAACTCAATTAATGCATAAAATGTCCAAACGAACCCCGAAAAATACCAAAACTTGACACAACACTCCTGTTGTTCTATGTTGACACAGGAAATTTTTTGAAAGCAATAAGAGGCAATGGATATCGTTTCGCCCCAAAGGTGGGACATTCCCTTATGAAACCATCAGGCTTGTTGTGAGAACCTCTGGTTTGTGAGAAGCATATCCGCAAACTTGCCCCAAATGGGACAAAAAAATTACCACGGCATGTTGTGATGTCTACTACACAACTTTATTCTTGTAGACGCGTGTTGGACCTCCAAGCGCAGAGTTCTGTAGGACAGTAGCAATTTTCTCTCAAGTGGACGAGATAAGGTTTATCAATCCGTAGGAGGCGTAGGATGAAGATAGTCTCTCTCAAACGACCCTGCAACCAAATACAAGAAATCTCTTGTGTCCCCAACACACCCAAAACAATGGAAAATTGTATAGGTGCACTAGTTCAGCGAAGAGATGGTGATAAAAGTGTAATATGGATGGTAGAAATATATTTTTATAATCTGAATATATAAAAACAGTAAGGTAGCAAATAGTAAAAAAGGCACAAAAACGGTATTGCAATGCTTGAAAATGAGGCCTAGGGTCCATACTTTCGCTAGTGCAATCTCTCAACAGTGCTAATATAACTGGATCATATAACCACCCCTCAAAGTGCGATGAAGAATCACTCCAAAGTTCCTATCTAGCGGAGAACATAAGAATAAATTGTTTGTAGGGTACAAAACCACCTCAAAGCTATTCTTTCCGTTCGATCTATTCAAGAGTTCATACTAAAATAATATAAAGCTATTCTTTTTGTTCGATCTATCCTAGAGTTCGTACTAAAATAACAACAAAGAAAATTCATATTCATAGTACTCAATCCAACACAAAGAACTTCAAAGAGTGCCCCAAGATTTCTACCGGAGAAACAAAGACAAGAACATGCATCAACCCCTATGCATAGATTACCCCAATGTCACGGCGGGAATCCGCGAGTTGAATGCCAAAACACATATCAAGTGAATCAATATGATACCCCATTGTCTGTTGGGGAACGTAGTAATCCTACGCACACATAGGATCATGGTGATGCATAGAAACGAGAGGGGAGAGTGTTGTCCATGTACCCTCGTAGACCGAAAGCAGAAGCGTTAGCACAACGGGGTTGATGTAGTCGTACGTCTTCATGATCCGACCGATCAAGTACCGAACGCACGACACCTCTGAGTTCAGCACACGTTCAGCTCGATGACGTCCCTCGAACTCCGATCCAGCCGTGCTTTGAGGGAGAGTTCCGTCAGCACGACGGCGTGGTGACGATGATGATGTTCTACCGATGCAGGGCTTCTCCTAAGCACCGCTATGATATTATCGAGGTGGATTATGGTCGAGGGGGGCACCGCACACGGCTAAAAGATCAAATCAATTGTTGTCTCTAGAGGTGCCCCCCTGCCCCCGTATATAAAGGATGGAGGAAGAGGCCGGCCCTAGAGGGGGCGCCCCAAGTGTGGGGAGTCCTACTAGGACTCCCAAGTCCTAGTAGGATTCCCCTTTCCTTTCCGGAGTAGGAGAGAAGGAAAGAGGGGGAGAGGGAGAAGGAAAAGGGGGTTGCACCCCTTGTCCAATTCGGACCAGAGGGGGGCGCGCCCCTCCTTCCTTTTGGCCTCTCTCCTCTATTCCCGTATGGCCCAATAAGGCCCAATACTTCTCCCGGTGAATTCCTGTAACTCCCCGGTACTCCGAAAATACCCGAATCACTCGGAACCTTTCCGATGTCCGAATATAGTCGTTCAATATATCGATCTTTACGTCTCGACCATTTCGAGACTCCTCGTCACCGATCTCATCCGGGACTCCGAACTACCTTCGGTAAATCAAAACACATAATACAAATCGTCACAGAACTTTAAGCGTGCAGACCCTACGGGTTCGAGAACTATGTAGACATGACCGAGACATGTCTCCGGTCAATAACCAATAGCGGAACCTGGATGCTCATATTGGCTCCTACATATTCTACGAAGATCTTTATCAGTCAAACCGCATAACAACATACGTTGTTCCCTTTGTCATCGGTATGTTACTTGCCCGAGATTTGATCGTCGGTATCTCAATACCTAGTTCAATCTCGTTACCGGCAAGTCTCTTTACTCGTTCCGTAATACATCATCTCGCAACTAACTCATTAGTCACAATGCTTGCAAGGCTTATAGTGATGTGCAATACCGAGAGGGCCCAGAGATACCTCTCCGACAATCGGAGTGACAAATCCTAATCTCGAAATACGCCAACCCAACAAGTACCTTCGGAGACACCTGTAGAGCATCTTTATAATCACCCAGTTACGTTGTGACGTTTGGTAGCACACAAAGTGTTCCTCCGGTAAACGGGAGTTGCATAATCTCATAGTCATAGGAACATGTATAAGTCATGAAGAAAGCAATAGCAACATACTAAACGATCAAGTGCTAAGCTAACGGAATGGGTCAACTCAATCACATCATTCTCCTAATGATGTGACCCCGTTAATCAAATGACAACTCATGTCTATGGCTAGGAAACATAACCATCTTTGATCAACGAGCTAGTCAAGTAGAGGCATACTAGTGACACTCTGTTTGTCTATGTACTCACACATGTATTATGTTTCCGGTTAATACAATTCTAGCATGAATAATAAACATTTATCATGAAATAAGGAAATAAATAATAACTTTATTATTGCCTCTAGGGCATATTTCCTTCAGTCTCCCACTTGCACTAGAGTCAATAATCTAGATCACATCGCCATGTGATTTAACATCAATAGTTCACATCACCATGTGATTAACACCCATAGTTCACATCGTCATGTGACCAACACCCAAAGGGTTTACTAGAGTCAATAATCCAGTTCACATCGCTATGTGATTAACACCCAAAGAGTACTAAGGTGTGATCATGTTTTGCTTGTGAGAGAAGTTTAGTCAACGGGTCTGCCAAAATTCAGATCCGTAAGTATTTTGCAAATTTCTATGTCTACAATGCTCTGCACGGAGCTACTCTAGCTAATAGCTCCCACTTTTAATATGTATCCAGATTGAGACTTAGAGTCATCTGGATCAGTGTCAAAAAATTTGCATCGACGTAACCCTTTACGACGAACCTTTTGTCAACTCCATAATCGAGAAACATATCCTTATTCCACTAAGGATAATTTTGACCGCTGTCCAGTGATCTACTCCTAGATCACTATTGTACTCCCTTGCCAAACTCAGTGGTAGGGTATACAATAGATCTGGTACACAGCATGGCATACTTTATAGAACATATGGCTGAGGCATAGGGAATGACTTTCATTCTCTTTCTATCTTCTACCGTGGTCGGGCTTTAAGTCTTACTCAATTTCACGCCTTATAACATAGGCAAGAACTCTTTCTTTGACTGTTCCATTTTGAACTATTTAAAAATCTTGTCAAGGTATGTACTCATTGAAAAAACTTATCAAGCGTCTTGATTTATCTCTATAGATCTTGATGCTCAATATGTAAGCAGCTTCACCGAGGACTTTGTTTGAAAAAACTCCTTTCAAATACTCATTTATGCTTTCCAGAAAATTCTACATTATTTCCGATCAACAATATGTCATTCACATATATTTATCAGAAATGTTGTAGTGCTCCCACTCAATTTCTTGTAAATAGAGGCTTCACCGCAAGTCTGTATAAAACTATATGCTTTGATCAACTCATCAAAGCGTATATTCCAACTCCGAGATGCTTGCACCAGTCCATAGATGGATCGCTGGAGCTTGCACATTTTGTAAGCACCTTTAGGATCAACAAAACCTTCTGGTTGCATCATATACAACACTTCTTTAAGAAATCCATTAAGGAATGTAGTTTTGACATCCATTTGCTAGATTTCATCAACATAAAATGCGGCAATTGCTAACATGATTCGGACAGACTTAAGCATCGCTACGGGTGAGAAGGTCTCATCGTAGTCAATCCCTTGAACTTGTCGAAAACCTTTCGCAACAAGTTGAGCTTTATAGACAGTAACATTACCGTCAGCGTCAGTCTTCTTCTTGAAGATCCATTTATTCTCAATGGCTTGCCAATCATCGGGCAAGTCAACCAAAGTCCACACTTTGTTCTCATACATGGATCCCATCTCAGATTTCATGGCCTCAATCCATTTTGCGGAATCTGGGCTCACCATCGCTTCTTCATAGTTCGTAGGTTCGTCATGGTCTAGTAACATAACCTCCAGAACAGGATTACCGTACCACTCTGGTGCGGATCTTACTCTGGTTGACCTACGAGGTTCAGTAACAACTTGATCTGAAGTTCCATGATCATCATCATTAACTTCCTCACTAATTGGTATAGACTTCACAGGAACCGGTTTCTGTGATGAACTACTTTCCAATAAGGGAGCAGGTACGGTTACCTCATCAAGTTCTACTTTCCTCCCACTCACTTCTTTCGAGAGAAACTCCTTCTCTATAAAGGATCCACTCTTAGCAACGAATGTCTTGCCTTTGGATCTGTGATAGAAGGTGTACCCAACAGTCTCCTTTGGGTATCCTATGAAGACACATTTCTCCGATTTGGGTTCGAGCTTATCAGGTTGAAGCTTTTTCACATAAGCATCGCAGCCCCAAACTTTAAGAAACGACAACTTTGGTTTCTTGCCAAACCACAGTTCATAAGGCGTCGTCTCAACGGATTTTGATGGTGCCCTATTTAACGTGAATGCAGCCGTCTCTAAAGCGTAACCCCAAAATGATAGTGGTAAATCAGTAAGAGACATCATAGATCGCACCATATCTAGTAAAGTACGATTGCGACGTTCGGACACACCATTACGCTGTGGTGTTCCGGGTGGCGTGAGTTGCGAAACTATTCCGCATTGTTTCAAATGTAGACCAAACTCGTAACTCAAATATTCTCCTCCACGATCAGATCGTAGAAATTTTATTTTCTTGTTACGAGAATTTTCAACTTCACTCTGAAATTCTTTGAACTTTTCAAATGTTTCAGACTTATGTTTCATTAAGTAGATATACCCATATCTGCTTAAATCATCTGTGAAGGTGACAAAATAACGATACCCACCGCGAGCCTCAACATTCATCGGACCACATACATCTGTATGTATGATTTCCAACAAATCTGTTGCTCGCTCCATAGTTCCGGAGAACGGCGTTTTAGTCATCTTGCCCATGAGGCACGGTTCGCAAGTACCAAGTGATTCATAATCAAGTGGTTCCAAAAGTCCATCAGTATGGAGTTTCTTCATGCGCTTTACACCGATATGACCTAAACGGCAGTGCCACAAATAAGTTGCACTATCATTATCAACTCTGCATCTTTTGGCTTCAACATTATGAATATGTGTATCACTACTATCGAGATTCATCAAAAATAGACCACTCTTCAAGGGTGCATGACCATAAAAGATATTACTCATATAAATAGAACAACCATTATTCTCTGATTTAAATGAATAACCGTCTCGCATCAAACAAGATCCAGATATAATGTTCATGCTCAACGCTGGCACCAAATAACAATTATTTAGGTCTAATACTAATCCCGAAGGTAGATGTAGAGGTAGCGTGCCGACGGTGATCACATCGACTTTGGAACCGTTTCCCACGCGCGTCGTCACCACGTCCTTGGCCAGTGTTCGCTTAATCCGTAGTCCCTGTTTTTAGTTGCAAATATTAGCAACAGAACCAGTATCAAATACCCAGGTGCTACTGCGAGCTATGGTAAGGTACACATCAATAACATGTATAACACATATACCTTTGTTCACCTTGCCATCCTTCTTATCCGCCAAATACTTGGGGCAGTTCCGCTTCCAGTGACCAGTCTGCTTGCAGTAGAAGCACTCAGTCTCAGGCTTGGGTCCAGACTTGGGTTTCTTCTCTTGAGCAGCAACTTGCTTGCTGTTCTTCTTGAAGTTCCCCTTCTTCTTCCCTTTGCCCTTTTTATTGAAACTGGTGGTCTTATTAACCATCAACACTTGATGCTCCTTCTTGATTTCTACCTCCGCAGCTTTTAGCATTGCGAAGAGCTCGGGAATCGTCTTATCCATCCCTTGCATGTTATAGTTCATCACGAAGCTCTTGTAGCTTGGTGGCAGTGATTGAAGAATTCTGTCAATGACGCTATCATCCGGAAGATTAACTCCCAGTTGAATCAAGTGATTGTTATACCCAGACATTCTGAGTATATGCTCACTGACAGAACTATTCTCCTCCATCTTGCAGCTGTAGAACTTATTGGAGACTTCATATCTCTCAATCCGGGCATTTGCTTGAAATATTAACTTTAACTCCTGGAACATCTCATATGCTCCATGACGTTCAAAACGTCGTTGAAGTCCCGGTTCTAAGCCGTAAAGCATGTCACACTGAACTATCGAGTAGTCATCAGCTTTGCTCTGCCATACGTTCATAACATCTGGTGTTGCTCCTGCAGCAGGTTTGGCACCAAGCGGTGCTTCCAGGACGTAATTCTTCTGTGCAGCAATGAGGATAATCCTCAACTTACGGACCCAGTCCGTGTAATTGCTACCATCATCTTTCAACTTTGCTTTCTCAAGGAACGCATTAAAATTCAACGGAACAACAGCACGGGCCATCTATCTACAATCAACATAGACAAGCAAGATACTATCAGGTACTAAGTTCATGATAAATTTAAGTTCAATTAATCATATTACTTAAGAACTCCCACTTAGATAGACATCCCTCTAATCCTCTAAGTGATCACGTGATCCATATCAACTAAACCATAACCGATCATCACGTGAAATGGAGTAGCTTTCAATGGTGAACATCACTATGTTGATCATATCTACTATATGATTCATGCTCGACCTTTTGGTCTCAGTGTTCCGAGGCCATATCTGCATATGCTAGGCTCGTCAAGTTTAACCTGAGTATTCTGCGTGTGCAAAACTGGCTTGCACCCGTTGTAGATGGACGTAGAGCTTATCACACCCGATCATCACGTGGTGTCTAGGCACGACGAACTTTGGCAACGGTGCATACTCAGGGAGAACACTTTTATCTTGAAATTTAGTGAGAGATCATCTTATAATGCTACCGTCAATCAATGCAAGATAAGATGCATAAAAGATAAACATCACATGCAATCAATATAAGTGATATGATATGGCCATCATCATCTTGTGCTTGTGATCTCCATCTCCGAAGCACCGTCATGATCACCATCGTCACCGGCGCGACACCTTGATCTCCATCGTAGCATCGTTGTCGTCTCGCCAACTATTGCTTCTACGACTATTTCTACCGCTTAGTGATAAAGTAAAGCAATTACAGGGCGATTGCATTGCATACAATAAAGCGACAACCATATGGCTCCTGCCAGTTGCCGATAACTCGGTTACAAAACATGATCATCTCATACAATAAAATTTAGCATCATGTCTTGACCATATCACATCACCACATGCCCTGCAAAAACAAGTTAGACGTCCTCTACTTTGTTGTTGCAAGTTTTATGTGGCTGCTACGGGCTGAGCAAGAACCGTTCTTACCTACGCATCAAATCCACAATGATAGTTCGTCAAGTTAGTGTTGTTTTAACCTTCACAAGGACCGGGCGTAGCCACACTCGGTTCAACTAAAGTTGGAGAAATAGACACCCACTAGCCACGTGTGTGCAAAGCACGTCGGTAGAACCAGACTCGTGTAAGCGTACGCGTAATGTCGGTCCGGGCCGCTTCATCCAACAATACCGCCGAACCAAAGTATGACATGCTGGTAAGCAGTATGACTTGTATCGCCCACAACTCACTTGTGTTCTACTCGTGCATATAACATCTACGCATAAAACCAGGCTCGGATGCCACTGTTGGGGAACGTACTAATTTCAAAAAAATTCCTACGCACACACAGGATCATGGTGATGCATAGCAACGAGAGGGGAGAGTGTTGTCCATGTAACCTCGTAGACCGAAAGCGGAAGCGTTAGCACAACGCGGTTGATGTAGTCATACGTCTTCACGATCCGACCGATCAAGTGCCGAACGCACGGCACCTCCGAGTTCAGCACACGTTCAGCTCGATGACGTCCCTCGAACTCCGATCCAGCCGAGCTTTGAGGGAGAGTTTCGTCAGCACGACGGCATGGTGACGGTGATGATGTTCTACCGACGCAGGGCTTCGCCTAAGCACCGCTATGATATTATCGAGGTGGATTATGGTGGAGGGGGGCACCGCACACGGCTAAAAGATCAAATCAATTGTTGTCTCTAGAGGTGCCCCCCTGCCCCCGTATATAAAGGAGGGAGGAAGAGGCCGGCCCTAGAGGGGGCGCGCCAAGTGTGGGGAGTCCTACTAGGACTCCCAAGTCCTAGTAGGATTCCCCTTTCCTTTCCGGAGTAGGAGAGAAGGAAGGAGGGGGAGAGGGAGAAGGAAAAGGGGGTTGCACCCCTTGTCCAATTCGGACCAGAGGGGGGGCGCGCACCTCCTTCCTTTTGGCCTCTCTCCTCTATTCCCGTATGGCCCAATAAGGCCCAATACTTCTCCCGGTGAATTCCCGTAACTCCCCGGTACTCCGAAAATACCTGAATCACTTGGAACCTTTCCGATGTCCGAATATAGTCATCCAATATATCGATCTTTACGTCTCGACCATTTTGAGACTCCTCGTGACTGATCTCATCCGGGACTCCGAACTACCTTCGGTACATCAAAACACATAAACTCATAATACAAATCGTCACAAAACTTTAAGCGTGCGGACCCTACGGGTTCGAGAACTATGTAGACACGACCGAAACACGTCTCCGGTCAATAACCAATAGCGGAACCTGGATGCTCATATTGGCTCCTACATATTCTACGAAGATCTTTATCGGTCAAACCGCATAACAACATACGTTGTTCCCTTTGTCATCGGTATGTTACTTGCCCGAGATTTGATCGTCGGTATCTCAATACCTAGTTCAATCTCGTTACTGGCAAGTCTCTTTACTCATTCCGTAATACATCTTCTCGCAACTAACTCATTAGTCACAATGCTTGCAAGGCTTATAGTGATGTGCATTACCGAGAGGGCCCAGAGATACCTCTCCGAAAATCGGAGTAACAAATCCTAATCTCGAAATACGCCAACCCAACAAGTACCTTCGGAGACACCTGTAGAGCACCTTTATAATCACCCAGTTATGTTGTGACGTTTGGTAGCACACAAAGTGTTCCTCCGGTAAACGGGAGTTGCATAATCTCATAGTCATAGGAACATGTATAAGTCATGAAGAAAGCAATAGCAACATACTAAACGATCAAGTGCCAAGCTAACGGAATGGGTCAAGTCAATCACATCATTCTCCTAATGATGTGACCCCATTAATCAAATGACAACTCATGTCTATGGCTAGGAAACATAACCATCTTTGATCAACGAGCTAGTCAAGTAGAGGCATACTAGTGACACTCTGTTTGTCTATGTACTCACACATGTATTATGTTTCCAGTTAATACAATCCTAGCATGAATAATAAACATTTATCATGAAATAAGGAAATAAATAATAACTTTATTATTGCCTCTAGGGAATATTTCCTTCATTGTCACCATGAGTATTCATATGCAAGACATATATCAAGTGCTCTCAAATCCATAAAAGTATTCAATCCGATAACAATGAAATCGCAAAGGGAAAAAACTCAATTCATCACAACAAGATAGAGAGGGGAAAACACCATATGACCGACTATAATAACAAAGCCCGCGATACCTCAAGATCGTGACATCTCAAGAACACGAGAGAGAGAGAGAGAGATTAAACACACTGCTACTGGTACAAACCCTCAGCCCCGAGGGTGGACTCCCTCCTCGTCGTGGTGGCCGCCGGGATGATGAAGATGGCCATCGGTGATGATTCCCCCTCCGACAGGGTGCCAGCACGGGGTCTAGATTGGTTTCTCGTGGCTACAGCGCCTTGCGAAGGCGGAACTTCTGATCTAGGTTAACCCCGAGGGTTTTTGGAATTTTTGGGAATTTATAGGGTAAAGAGGGGGTGCGAGAAGCCACCGAGGCGGGGACAACCCACCTGGGCGCGCATGGGCCCCCGGGCGCGCCCTGGTGGGTTGTGCCCCCCTTGGGGCACCCCCCAGGTGCTTCTCTGGCCCACTGGTGATCTTCTAGTCCATAAAAAATCCACAAAAACTTTCGCGGTGTTTGGATTCCGTTTGATATTGATTTCCTGCGATGTAAAAAAAAGCAAAAAACAGCAACTGGCACTGGGCACTGGGTCAGTAGGTTAGTCTCAAAAAATGATATAAAGTTGATATAAAATGATTGTAAAACATCCAAGAACGATAATATAACAACACGAATACATCATAAATTATAGATACGTTGGAGACGTATCAGCATCCCCAAGCTTAATTCCTACTCGTCCTCGAGTAGGTAAATGATAAAAGAAATAATTTATGAAGTGTGAATGCTAGCAAAGTGCACAAGTTTTATGACTGACAATTTCAATCACTTTTCCTAGCATCCTGACAGCAATTCTTATAAAATTTCTCATGTTAAAGTAGCAAGCAATTCACATGTTAAGGTTCAAACAATGAATTCTCTTGAAACTCAACAACCTATGTTCTCAGTCACCAAGCAATTGCAATTCAACTTATTCAACAGAGTTTAAGTAAGAGCTCCACATACTCAACCATCATATAGTCTTCTATGATTGCTAACACTCACCGCATACACATGAGCAAAACGTTTCAACCAGACACATAGAAAGATAGGGGCTTATTGTTTTGCCTCCCAACGTATTCACCTCAAGGGTGATGTCAAAAATAATAACTCATGCTACCCATATCCAACTGGATATATGTGCCCAGATCTTTCCTCACCACATGATGCTTGCCAAAAGAGAAAAATAAAAAGGAGTAGAGAGAAAAACTTTGACTCTTTACATAAAAGTAAATACTGAAAAGTAAAAGATAGGCCCTTCGCAGAGGGAAGCATAGGTTGCCATGTGTTTATTTGTTTGTATGCTCAACCCCTTAGTGCAAAAGAACGTCATGTTATATTGACCCTTATGATGGCAACCTTTATTATGCAGTCTGTCGCTTTTATTCTTTGCCATCACAAGTTCGTACAACGCTCAATTTTCTCTTACACTAAATTATCTAACACTTTTAGAAGCAATTTTTATTGCCTTATTGCACCGATGACAACTTACTTGAAGGATCTTATTCAATCCTTAGGTAGATATGGTGGACTCTTGAAAATAAGATTTGGGTTTAAGGGTTTTTGGATGCATAGGTAGTATCTCTACTTGGTGCGGAATTTTTGGCTAGCAAAGATGGGGAGCAAGCACCACATGTTGAAGGATCTATGACAATATAACTTCTATGTGAATATGAACAAACATAAATCATTACGTTGTCTTCCTTGTCCAACGTCAACAATTTTGGCATATAATATTTTGATGGGGGCTCACAATCACAAAAGATTTCCAAGATAGTGTATTTGCATGTGAAGGTTCTCTTCCTTATACTAATTATTCGTGAATTGCTTGTATGACCAATATTGTGATTGTCAAGCCTCAAAAGATTTCACTTTCTAAATTCAATGTGAAGCTACCACTAGGCATGATATGATTTCAACTTCATGACATTTAATTTATTCAACAATTTACTCATAGGATATAAGTGAAGCACAAGAGTAAATGACAAACTACTCCAAAAAGATATAAATGAAGATCATGAGCATAATATTTCTTTCTCTCAAATTAATTTAAGTGAAGAAAGAGAGTTTATTCAAAAATACTAAAGCAGGCCATGCTCAAAAAGATATGAGTGAAGCACTAGAGCAATTTCATAGAAAAGAGCTTCGTTGACGGGATGTGAATGCCGCTTACTTAGCCTCCCTGGCAACTATTTGAGGGCTCTATTTTATTTAAAAACTTTCAGATCTAAGTATTTTCTTAAAACATCAAGCAAAATGAAAATAAAATGACATTCTAAGAATAGTTAAACTCATGTGAAGAAGAAAAATTTAGGCTCAACCGATACTAACCGATAATTGTTGATGAAGAAAGGTGGGATGCCTACCGGGGCATCCCCAAGCTTAGATGCTTGAGACTTCTTGAAATATTATCTTGGGATGCCTTGGGCATCCCCAAGCTTTAGCTTTTGTGTCACCTTAATTCCTTTTATATCACGGTTTCCCTAAATCTTAAAAACTTCATCCACACAAAACTCAACAAGAACTCGTGAGATAAGTTAGTATAAACCAATGCAAAAACCTTATCATTCTCTACCGTAGCAAATCACTAAAATTATTATTCAACATTGCGTACTAAATTCCTCTGCATATTTAATAGTCCTATCCTCAAATAGAATCATTAAACAAGCAAACATATGCAAACAATGCAAACATAATAGCAATCTACCAAAACAGTATAGTCTGTAAAGAGTGCAATTTTCCTCATACTTCCCTAGCTCAAAAAATTCTGAAAAATTACCACACTGTAGACAATTTACCATATCATATTGTGTAAAAATTTCAAGATTTTATCACGTTCTGACTTTCCAGAAGAATTCAGACAATGACAGAAAACTTTCTGTTTTTAAACAGCAACCTGTAGACTTGCAAAATAAGCATGGTAAAGGCTGCCTTGACATTTTTATTGAAATAAAAGATGCAAAAATTATTCTACATAACAGCAAGCAAATAAAAATAAAATAAAATGACGGTCCAAGCAAAACTCATATCATGTGACGAATAAAAATATAGCTCCAAGTGAGGTTACCGATAATGTTGGAGACGAAAGAGGGGATGCCTTCCGGGGCATCCCCAAGCTTAGTTGCTTGGATTTTCCTTGAATATTACCTTAGGGTGTCTTGGCCATCCCCAAGCTTAGGGTCTTGTCACTCCTTATTCTCCTCATATCAATATCTCACCCAAAACTTGAAAACTTCAATCACACAAAACTCAACGGAACTTCGTGAGATGGGTTAGTACGATAAAGACAAACCATTCACTTTGGTACTGTCAAAAACAAGATTCATAATTGTTCTCACACAATTACTACTGTACCTCATCATTTCCACAATTTATATTGAGCAATATAAGCTATAGAAACTAGAAAACAAGCAGGCTATGCATTGAAAACCTAATCTGTCAAAAACAGAACAGTACGTAAAGAGCTGAATATTAGTCATACTTATGCAACTCCAAAAATTCTGAAAAATTAGGAACACGTATAAAAATTGTATATCAATCATCTGTAAAAAATTCAGAATTTTTTGACACTCTAGTGAATTTAAACAATTATGTTTCTATAAGCAAAAGTTTCTATTTTTGCACCAATTCAAGTCAACTTTCATCCACACTATCCCAAAGGCTTTACTTGACACTTTATTGAAACAAAAGCAATAAAAATGATTAATACAGTAGCTTAATCATGTGAACACACAAAAACAGTAGGTAAAAGTGTTGGGTTGTCTCCCAACAAGCGCTTTTCTTCCTTTTAGCTAGGCATGATGATTTTAATGATGCTCACAAAAAGATAAGAATTGAAACATAACAAGAGCATCATGAAGCATATGACTAGCACATTTAAGCCTAACCCACTTCCTATGCATAGGGATTTTGTGAGCAAACAATTCATGGGAACAAGAATCAACTAGCATAGGAAGGCAAAACAAGCAAAACTTCAAAACTTTCAACATAAAGAGAGGAAACTTGATATTATTGCAATATGTAAAAGCATAATTTCCTCCCTCGTAATAATTTTCAGTAGCATCATGAATGAATTCAACAATATAGCTAACACATAAAGCATTCTTTTCATGATCCACATGCATAAAAAATTTATTACTCTCCACATAAACAAATTTATTCTCATTAATAGTAGTGGGAGCAAACTCAACAAAATAACTATCATTTGATTGAAAATTGAAATCATGATGACAAGTTTCATGGGTATCATTATTCTTTATAGCACACATGTCATCACCATAATCATCATAGATAGCAACTTTGTTATCATATTCAATTGAAGCCTCATCCAAAATGGTGAATTCATCATTAAATAAAGTCATGACCTCTCCAAATCCACTTTCATCATTATAATCATCATAAATAGGAGGCATGCAATCATTATAACAAATTTTCACATCAAATCTTGGGGGACTAAAAATATCATCTTCATCAAACATAGCATCCCCAAGCTTATGGCTTTGCATATCATTAGCATCATGGATATTCAAAGAATTCATACTAACAACATTGCAATCATTCTCATCATTTATACCAAACATTTCTATTGAATTCTTCTTCTAGCAATTGTGCAAAATTTTCCTTTCCATCAATTTCATGGAGGACATTATAAAGATGAACAATATGATGCAACCGCAATTCCATTTTTTTTAGTTTTCTTTTACAAACCAAACTACTAATAAAACAAGAAACTAAAAGATTCAATTGCAAGATCTAAAGATATACCTTCAAGCACTCACCTCCCCAGCAACGGCACCAGAAAAGAGCTCCGTTGACGGGGTGTGAGTGCCTCTTACCCAACCTCCCACCAACGGCGCCAGAAAAGAGCTTGATGTCTACTACGCAACTTTATTCTGGTAGACACGTGTTGGGCCTCCAAGCGCATAGTTTTGTAGGACAGTACCAATTTTCTCTCAAGTGGATGAGCTAAGGTTTATCAATCCGTGGGAGGCGTAGGATGAAGATAGTCTCTCTCAAACGACCCTGCAACCAAATACAAGAAATCTCTTGTGTCCCCAATACAATGGCAAATTGTATAGGTGCACTAGTTCGGCGAAGAGATGGTGATAAAAGTGTAATATGGATGGTAGAAATATATTTTTATAATCTGAATAAAGAAAAACAGCAAGGTAGCAAATAGTAAACGGGCACAAAAGCGGTATTGCAATGCTTGAAAATGAGGCCTAGGGTCCGTACTTTCACTAGTGCAATCTCTCAACAGTGCTAATATTATTGGATCATATAACCACCCGTCAAAGTGCGATGAAGAATCACTCCAAAGTTCCTATCTAGCGGAGAACATAAGAATAAATTGTTTGTAGGGTACGAAACCACCTCAAAGCTATTCTTTCCGTTCGATCTATCCTAGAGTTCATACTAAAATAACACAAAAGCAAATTCACATTCATAAAACTCAATCCAACACAAAGAACTTCAAAGAGTGCCCCAAGATTTCTACCGGAGAAACAAAGACAAGAACGTGCATCAACCCCTATGCATAGATTACCCCAATGTCACCGCGGGAATCCGCGAGTTGAATTCCAAAACACATATCAAGTGAACCAATATGATACCCCATTGGCACCACGAGTATTCATATGCAAGACATATATCAAGTGCTCTCAAATCCATAAACGTATTCAATCCGATAACAATGTAATCTCAAAGGGAAAAACTCAATTCATCACAACAAGATAGAGAGGGGAAAACACCATATGATCCGACTATATTAACGAAGCCCGCGATACATCAAGATCGTGACATCTCACGAACACGAGAGAGAGATTAAATACATAGCTACTGGTACAAACCCTCAGCCCCGAGGTGGACTACTCCCTCCTCCTCGTGGTGGCCGCCGGGATGATGAAGATGGCCACCGGTGATGATTCCCCCCTCCGGCAAGGTGCCGAAACAGGGTCTAGATTGGTTTCTCGTGGCTACAGAGCCTTGCGGTGGCAGAACTTCTGTTCTAGGTTAACCCCGAGGGTTTTTGCAATTTTTGGGAATTTATAGGGTAAAGAGGGGGTGCGGGAGGCCACCGAGGTGGGCACAACCCACCTGGGAGCGCCTGGGCCCCCAGGCGCGCCCTGGTGGGTTGTGCCCCCCTCAGGGCACCCGGGCTTACTGGTGGTTTTCTGGTCCATAAAATCCACAAAAAGTTTAGCGGTGTTTTGACTCCATTTAATATTGATTTCCTGCGATGTAAAAAACAAGCAAAAAACAACGACTAGCATTGGGCACTGGGTCAATAGGTTAGTCCCAAAAAATGATATAAAGTTGCTATAAAATGATTGTAAAACATCCAAGAACGATAATATAACAGCATGAATACTTCTTAAATTATAGATACGTTGGAGACGTATCATGTTGATGCCGCTCCATGATAGCATGCCAAGTTTCATGAATTTCAGACGAGCTTTGGATTTACTACAATTTAAAAACCTGGTATCTCAATGTTTGCGGCCGAGTGACAGCGGTAGGGTGTTTGACATTCATTCCCATTTCTTGCATGGGACCTAAGCATGCAACCAAGGACACAAATTTGAATTTTCAACTAACTTATATGCATTAGAGCATGTGCTTGTAGTTCAAACTTGAATTATGCACATGAATGCATAGAAAACTCAGTTAACGTATAAAAATGTCCAAGCGAACCCCGAAAAATCCCAAAAATTGTCACAACACTCATGTTGTTCTATGTTGACACGAGAAACATTATTAAAGTAAGAAGAGGCAACAGATATTGTTTCGTCCCCCAAGGTGGCACGTACCGTACCGAAACCATCAGGCTTGTTGTGAGAGAAGCTCTGGTTTGCGAGAAGCTTATACGCACACCTGCCCCAAATGGGACAATATTTTTACCACGGCATGTCGCTGCCATTCCATGATATCATGTCAAGTTTCATGAATTTCAGACGAGTTTTTGATTTACTAGAATTTTAAAACCATGTATCTCAATGTTAGCAGCCGAGCGACAGTGTCAAGGTGTTTGACATTCGTTCTCATTTCTTGCATGTGACCTAATATTGCAAACCAAAGACAAACATTTGATTTTGCAACCCGTTTTTATGGACTGGAGCATGTGCATGTAGTTCAATTTTGAATTATGCACATAAATGCCTAGAAAACCCAATTAACGTATAAAAATGTCCAAACGATCCCTGAAAAAAATCCAAAATTTAACACGACACTCCTGTTGTTCTATGTTGACACCAGGAAAAAACTTGAAAGGAAGAAGGGGCGACGAATATCGTTTTGCCCACAAAGGTGACACGTTTCCCTAACGGAACCATGCGGCTTTCTTGTGAGAAGCTCTGGTTTGTGAGAAGCTTATACCACAACCTGCCCCAAATGGGACAATATTTTTTACCCCAGCATGTTGATGCCATTCCATGATAGCATGCCAAGGTTCATGAATTTCAGACGAGTTTTGGATTTACTAGAATTACAAAAGCAAGTACCTCAACATTTGCCGGAGAGCCACGATGCCGTAGTGTTCGAAATTCATCCTCATTTTCTTGCATGGGACATAAGCATAAACCCATATTGGTGCACCGGAGCATGTGCATGTGCTTTAATTTTGAATTGTGCACCTGAAATGGCTAGAAAACCAATTTAATGTATAAAATTTCCAAATGAACCCTGAATAATTCCAATTTTTTATGACACACATATAGTTGCATGTTCACTGCAGATAAAAGGTCTAGCAATTCAAACACCGTCCATTGCCGCTGTGACCCCATTATGTAATTCAAATCAAGATGAAAAATCAAGTAGATCCCACACAGTTTATTATCCCCAACCGTGTGAGATGCAGCACCAAATATCTTGGACCACCGTCGGACTATAGTATGCATACGGCTTACGCGAGAAGGTGCGACGGCTACAGTCCACGGCCCGCTCTGAATAAGGGACCGTGTCTGATGACACTTTACGCACCAGTTTTTTTGCTGAAGTGATTCCAAATTTTTGGCTTCCGCGGAAATATCTACCTCCCCGCCCCCTCCCCCTTACCAAAAGCCACATTTCTCCTGTTTCCGCCTTCCTTTCCAAGTTGAAACCTTCACTCCTTGCTTGCAGTGTCGCCTCCTCGCCGGTGACCCTCCTTCACGCTGCTCGGCCTCGCCTATCCAGGCAGGTAATCCACACCCGACCCCCATCCTCCTCCTCCTTCCACATCCCACATGCCCCGACCGTCGGCGCGGCACCTTCCACCCAAATCACCGACCCCTCCACCAAATAAGCGCAGCCCTAAGCCATGGTGCATGCAGTATAGCCAGGATCTGAAGGAGCATTTGGCAGCGGAGAAGCAAATCACGGCCGCACGCGCGGATGAGGTCGCGATGGTTGCCATTCGTGCTGACCCCTAGATCTTGGAGGAGCACCTCACCGTCGAGGCCACCGTCGACACCTCACGCGCCGACGCCGTGACGCGGTTGGCTGCTTTAAACGACAGTTCATGGCATTTTCTCGAGGCCACCCTGGGTGCCTTCGATGAAGACTACGAGGTGTTTTCTCAGCGTGCACGTGCTTACCTCATCTCGAGAGCCAGCAGGTTGGTGCCCGGAGCGGCTCAGGCAACTCACCACTACAACGAGGGCACCCACGATGCGGAGGCCTCGCCCTCTTCCATGTCCAAGGAGCCAATCGTCATCGATATCTCCGATAATGAGGAGTAGCTTGTCTTATTAGCTCACTATAAGGACCCATGTTCAGTTTGCTAGCTACTGCCTTTCCTTAACAAATTCTAGTGAATTGTGCTATGTACTTTTACCATGCAATCTTCTGCTCTAGTGTATATGTTCTATATGTCGTGCAATGTGGTGTTCAGTTAACTGTTTGGTTCAATTATGCACATGTGATGTTCAATTCTTCAGGGTGCGATTTTCCAAGTTGTCATGCATGCTTGGTTTGGTTAACTGTCTGATCTTCTATTAGGAGTATGTTATATTGTGCAATCTGGTGCTCAGTTAACATTTGGTATATTTGTTATGGTGTTTAGTTAACTGTTTGATTCAATTCTGCAATGCAATGTTCGATTATTGTGGGTGCATTCTGTTATTGTATACCATGTGAGAAATAAATCGAATTTGGCTGTACTAAATACATGAGAAACAAATACAATTGCTATATTTCCAAGTTGTTAAGCATGCTTGGTTTGTTTAACTCTCTGATCTTCTATTAGGAGTATGTCATATTGTGCAATGTGGTGCTCAGTTAACGTTTGGTTCATTTGTTGTGGTGTTTAGTTAACTCTTGGTTCAATTCTGCAATGCAATGTTCCATTGTTGTGGCTGCATTCTGTTATTGTATACCATGTGAGAAATAAATCGAATTTGGTTGTACTAAATACATGAGAAACAAATACAATTGCTATATTTCCAAGTTGTTCAGCATGCTTGGTTTGGTTAACTGTCTGATCTTCTATTAGGAGTATGTTATATTGTGGAATGTGGTGCTCAGCTAACGTTTGGTTCATTTGTTGTGGTGTTTAGTTAACTGCTTGGTTCAATTCTGCAATGCGATGTCCAATTATCGTGGGTAGAATTTTGTATTGTTGTGCATGTGAGGAATAAATCGATTTTGGCTGCACTTAATACATGAGAAACATATACAAGTGCTATATTTCCTAGTTCTTAATCATGCTTGGTTTGGATAAATGGGTTTTCCATGTGGCTTGAATTAATCTGATGAATCTGCAATGTGCTTATTTTTCATCAACATATTTTACTGATAGCATGCGAACCCTTACTTAACCTGATGACTAACTATCTTATATGTGTTGCAGGGAAACAATGGGAAGCACGGAGGTTTACAATCGAGGTTAGCATGTGCATGGTCCGTTGTCTAATAGCACATTATTGTGCAATTGCAGGAACCATTCTAATATTTAGGTTTTTAACAATTTGGTCTTGCACATGTAGGTCCTGCTGCCAGAGGTTTTGACCCACTGTTCGACCCTTTTTGCATATGGGGAAATGAGTTGTCCATGAATATCAATCAAGTCAAGAAACTCAGAAAGATTGTTAGGATAAAGAAATTAGCGGCAAAAAACAACAAAAATCTTTGTCTGCACAATGAAGAAGACATCAGTTCACTACAAGATGGTACTAACTATTATACCTTGCCTTTTTTTATTCCTTTGCCCCATTCCCAATATAGAGAAGATATTTATGCACATCCTTGTTTTCAGGCCTTTCCAAAGTAGTTCACTGATGATTACCTCTCAAACCACCTCTATGGTTAGGAGGCGAGGAAAGTTTTAATACAACACCCACGGTTCAATATCGAAGTGTTCCTGAAGAGGACGAAGGATGGACGGTCAATCATCCACAGGCACTAGCCTAAAGTTGCAAAGACCTTCAACATGAATGAAGGCTCAATATTCGCCTTTTGCTTCAGCAGTTTTCCAGATGAGCTGCATCTATCTATGTACCGTCTATGATGCTAATTTTGAAATGTTCTAGATGTTGCATGTGAAACTTGGTGCCGGTGCAGTTGTGTAATGGGGTAGCTGAGTGCTGAAGCTATATCATGTTGTACTCGGATGTATTTCAATTATGAAATCCTTCTTCCTTAATATGGAAATGAAATATATTATGTGCTTAATATGAATGTCAATTCGATTAATAAATGGATTATTAGTAATAGGGCAATTAGCCTGCTAATTGGCTAATTAGCCTACTAATTGGGTTTTCCTATTGCAAACGGTTATTGAAAAAACACTGTGGGCGATGACCTCAAGCAACGCACGCAGTTTCTAGGAATAAACCGTGTCGGATCAATGAACAATCACACACGACATTCTCTTGAAAACTATTTGCGTTAGGCCACCTTGCACAAATGTTTTCCTTGGAGCGACTGTGTGGGATGTATATACGAACAGAAACGTTTAGCGGGAACTGACTGTGTGGGATGTACTTACGACCGGAAACGTTTTCGCCTGTATAATTGTATTTTTTTTAGCACTACTGTACGTATAACCATATTTGGCCGCTCGCCGATCGCACACGACCTCATTTTGCCGAGTGTGTGTGCCAGGAGGGCATATCCCCGACGGTTTTTGGGTCATGTGGGAAGGACCCCCCCCCTATCGCAATCACTCACTAGGTGATGGTTCCAAACACCGTGGCGGAAAGGGGTTAAAAAACGCTTGTATAGCACCTCGTTGTACCAGTGTATGCAAAACATATGGAATGTATCCCCTCGATCCATTTCACATACTCCCTCCTTCCATCTATATAGGGCCTAATGCGTTCTTTAAGACCGCCTTTGACTATTGACAAGATTAATAGTACATGACATGCACAATGTGAAAATTATATCATAGAAAGCTCCTTTCACACACGAATTTAACGGTGTGCTTTGTGTAAGTTGCATGTCATATATTATTGCTCTAATATTTGGTCAAAGTTAGTCTCGAAAAACGCATTAGGCCCTATATAGATGGAAGGAGGGAGTACAAGACACATGTTAGATTTTTGGAGCTTGAAAGTGACTTTATTTTCCATCATAGGCAAGGCATTACTGGTGAGTTTCCAAGCGAACACTTGTACCTTTGGGGGCGCAGGGCACCTCCATCATGTATTTCAGATGCGTATCAACTATCCAATACCGTGTCATCATACTAGCTTGCTCGTCAAGGGCGAGGAGCAGATATGCAGATCACATGCTAAACACACCTCGTGGCTCTGAAGCCCATGCGAGGACATTGCCGAGCTGTGTCGAGGACACCTGATCCTCAATATATCTGGAACATCCATAGGCAGGAAGTGTTGGCGCAACAACTCCTGGTTCAACCGCACACACTACAAAAAAAACACTTCCGTGATGATACGTGTTTGTCACTGTAGGTCACATTTTCTGTCACAGTAGGTCACTGAAGTATTTGTGATCTACTTTCTGAAGAACTTGAACTGAAGACTTTCATCATGCTGTTTTTAATTTCTTCAATTCATCTTCCTCATGCTTGTATGTCTATATGATTGCATGTTCTTCACCTGAATGTATCTTGTGTGCATGCTTTTCGTTTCTGTGAGGATTTGGTTACCTCGCGTTTCTATTTCTTCACTCTGATCTTCGTCAAATTCATCAGAGTTTTAACAGATTTCTGAAATATCCGCCATTCACCCCCATCTGGGATTTGGTTACCTCGCGTTTCTATTTCTTCACTCTGATCTTCGTCAAATTCATCAGAGTTTAACGGATTTCTGAAATATCTGCCATTCACCCCCATCTGGGAGTAAACCTGCGCTTTCAGCGCTGCAATGGCGGGACCTTTGATGTCTAGTTTTTGTAATCTGCTTCTTGGTAGCGCTTTATGATCACTGGTGGCGAACTGTGGTGCCCATTGGATGTAATATACCCTTAATCCTTTATTATATAGTGTAGGTTTATTCTAAGTTAATGTGTTGTAATTTCTTTATTATATATGATAGGTTTGTTCTTAATTCCTAGTTATCGTATATGCCATCATTCGCTATCAGAAAAAAATGACAAAAATCTGATGGAGGCGCTTGTGCTGAAACATTCGCCCCTAAGTGGCCTAAATTTTAGCGGGCCATAATTGGGTTGTCCCGCAATAGTCTTTACTTGGGCTTGCATGGACCTACCATATGGGTCGTTCATGGACATGATTCGCCAGGCCCATAACTCGCATGGGCCTTTAGTGGGCCAAATGTTTAGTTGGGCCCATGTAGCTTTGGGCCATTAACAAGCTGAATATTCTGCTGGCCTGTTATGACCCAAAAGACACCATGGGCCTTTAGTGGGTCGAAAAGCATGTTGGGCCTCAATTTTCAAAAGTCGTCCACGGGACTTTAGCAGGCTGAAATATACCTCGGGCTATTATTGGCCTAGTTATATGATGGGCCGTTATTAGGCCGAAACATATCTCGGGCCTTGGTTGGCCCATTGAGATCATGGGACTTTAATAGGCCTAAAGCTTAGTAGATGCATCAATGGGCCGAATTGTACGGCAGGCCTTTAACAGGCCCAATGTCAGGTTGGGCTGAACTGTTGCCACCAAGAACACGGGCTGTTAATGGGCTGAACGTCGTGTCAGACCATATATGGCCCATGCGCAGCATGGGCCATTAGCAGGCCAAAAGACACACCCGGCTGAAATTGGCCCATGTCTACATCAGGCCAAAAGACACACCCGGCCGTAATGGGCCCAAAGACTGAGGAACAATTAACGGGCCTGATCTGGCGGTGGGCCATACATGGGCCATATTTAAGCAGGCCGTTAGTGGGCCGGCCCACTAATACATGAGTAAATCATATGGGCCTTTGACTGGGCTGGCCATTTTAACCTATATGGGCCTCTGTTGGGCCGTGCCACATCTCATCCATTGGATGGATGACATCTGTCCCAACGCGGAGCTGATACGTGGTTCTTTCGGCCAGTGAGAATTTACACGTGGAAAATCGCCATTGCTCGTGGCTGTTACCGGGTTATCGGACCCAAAACCGGACCCAATAGCTTAAGGGTGACCCGTTACGGTGGATGCCACGTGTCAGTTACCCTTGATGAAAACACTTCCATGACGCGACATTTATTGTCATGGAAGTGGACACTTTCATGATGATAAATTGAGTATTGTCATGGAACACTTCTACGACAACACATGTATGACTATTTTCATTCTATCATAAAATCGTCACGGATGTACATGCATGACAGAAAGTGTGACCTACTGTGACAAACACATATCATCACGGAAGTGTTTTTTTTGTAGTGACGGTCTTCATGATCCGGCAGCGCTTCACCGTCAAGAGCTAATCGTCACCGGAGAATTAGAGGGAGGGTATTAGAACCACACTGGGCTTCAAATTATGTGGATTAGAGGATCTAGGTCAAGCTCTAATTGATCAACTAGGATCAACTAGAACTAGAACTAGAGGAACTAGAGGAGGCTCCAAAACTTGTGTGTTCAAAAGAGCTCAATACCTCTAAGTATATATAGGTTTTTTTTGAGAAAAAGTATATATAGGTTCGAGGGGAGGAGGGGCGCCACAAGGGGGGAAGGATTCCTTCCCCCATCACCCCAATTCGGCCTCCCTATGTGGAAAGAGGGGGCGCCTCCCCTATTGGGCCTTGGTGGCCCAATTCTTCCTCCACCACTTGGCCTTTTAAGGCCCATTGATATAAAATTAAATATAAAAGCCCTCTAACCATTACTAGAGCATGTTATATATAATTTAACATCACTAAAAACATTTTCCACCTGCATATTAATTATCGGTAATACCCGGTACCGGTATAGCCCGATAAACTCAGAAACCCTTCAGGTGATCCCGAAGCGCTTCCGGTTCCTCTCGGAACTATTCTGAATATTATGAAACAATTCCACAAATAAATCCTTGATACTCTCCTATTACTAACACTTAGCAGATCATGATTACCTTAAGCTTGTGGCCCCGTAGGTTCAGTAAATCATAGACATGAATGAAACCCCTTCGTTCAATGACAGATAGAGGAATTGAGGACGTCCATATCGATCCCTATGATTACACGAATGAATTCGAGTGAACCTTTGGTTATTATGTGATGTCCCCTTTGCTTCACAATACTTTACAAAACCCGGGGTGCATCGGTATCCTCCTGAGTGATGCACATGATCACTATACCGTTGATCCGTAGCAGGGTTTGCTCTTCTTTCTCGTTGAAGTGTTCCGGCATCCCCGTGAAATAGTCACCTGTGTCTGGCCAGATGGCAATGGATGTCGTCACATCGAGAGGGCCCTAAGAATATCTCTCCATTATCGTAGGAGCAAATCCCACTCTTGAGCTATCTAGTCTCTTGTGAAACTCTTCAATGAACCCGTAAGTTGTCGTTATGAGCACCGTTTTACTGATGACGTTTGAGCAACCCAAAAGTCCACCATACGGTAGGAAGTGACTACGATACTCTCATGGTCTGAGGAACTAAAACACATGCTAACACTCCATGTTTATAACAATTAATTCCAGACGATATTATCTCAAAGTATAACAATAAGATTGGGTCAATTCAATATGATCGTTCTTCTAACATCATACCATCAATGTTGTTTCAGGACTATTGTTACACTTAACGATATCCTGAGATCCGGAAAACATGATCACTAACCAACACTTGAGCCGGTCTTAGAGGCATGACCGGGAACTAATACTTTACCGTTTGTCATTTCACACGTGCATATGTGTTTTCCACTTAATCACATATTGCAGTATCAAAACAGTTATAGCATGAAATATAAACTCTTAATTTATAGATATGGAAATGTAATAATACAGGATTATTGCCTCTAGGGCATATTTCCAACACTTCTTCAATTTCCAATGCATGTAATCAATTGATCCGAGCATTCCTAGAAACCTCCTGGCCTCTCCAATAGCCAACAACTTTTCTATGTCCTGCGCATTTGGTTCTCTCAGATACTCTGCTCCAAACACATGCACCACGGCGCGGGCAAACTTGACAGTAGTCTTCATGCATGTGCTCTCCCCCATCCTAACCATCTAACCAACAGCGGTACCAACTACAAGCATCCTCAGAGCAGCCGTGTACTTCTGCTTAGCAGATAAAGAAAGTTGGCTGCAGCAATCCCTTTTCACTTCAAGTAGTCACCGAGTGCCTCTACTCCCTCCACAATGCGCACAAACAATGGTTTCTGCATGCGAAAACGACGACAAGACCATGGATCATCCGGGAAAGTTGGGTTCGGAGAAAAGTAGTCCCTCAGCAGTAGTCGTGCTCTGGACACCCTATCCCGATTGATCACTCTTCTCCCTTTGATTGAGCTATTGAAGTTGAGAATATGCTCCACCTGCCGGTCCATTTCCTCTTGCATGATCATGTTCACTTCTTCATCCGAATCTAAGGAATCGAAAAACTCATATTGAATCATTTGATCAAACTTCGTTGGTCCATACTCCTCGTCCGACGAAGGGTCGAATTCATCATCTTCCCTAATAAAATCACAAAAAACCAGGCCAGACAACGTGCCGAACACATAGAGCGCAAGGCAGAGCCAAAGAGTTGCCGGACGTACCACAGTGGCGTCTGCTACTTCTTGAGCTTGTGTTGGTTTTTCCCTTGAAGAGGAAAGGGTGATGCTGCAAAATAGAGATAAGTATTTCCCTCAGTTAAGAACCAAGGTATCAATCCAGTAGGAGGAACACCCAAGTCTCCAATAGTTGCACCTACACAAACAAACAAATACTTGCACCCAACGCGAAAAAGGGGTTGTCAATCCCTTCATGGTTAATTGCAAGGATGAGATCTGATAGAGATAGGTATAAAATATAAATAAAATTGCAAAATAAAGTAAAGGTATTTTTGGGTTTTTGGTTTTGTAGATCTGAAAATATATGATGACAAATAGACCCGGTGGCCATAGTTTTCACTAGAGGCTTCTCTCTTGAAAGAACACATACGGTGGGTAAACAAATTACTGTTGAGCAATTGATAGAAAAGCGCAAAGTTATGATGATATCCAAGGCAATGATCATGAATATAGGCATCACGTCCATGATAAGTAGACCGACTCCTACTTGCATCTACTACTATTAGTCCACACATCGACCGCTATCCAACATGCATATAGTGTATTAAGTTAACAAGAACGGAGTAACGCCTTAAGCAAGATGACATGATGTAGAGGGATAGATCCAAGCAGTATGGTATAAACCCCATCTTTTTATCCTTAATGACAACAATACAAATACGTGCATCGCTGCCTCTACTGTCACTGGGTGAGGACACCGCAAGATTGAACCCATCACAAAGCACCTCTCCCATTGCAAGATAAATCAATCTAGTTGGCCAAACCAAATAATAGATCAAAGAGAAATACAAAGCTATCTTAATCATGCATAAAAGAGTTCAGAGAAGACCCAAATAATATTCATAGATAATCTAATCATAAATCCACAATTCATCAGATCTTAACAAACGCACCGCAAAAGACGATTAGTGTAAGTGCATCTAGTGCCCCTTAGTGATTTTGGTGTATTGAAGACTTATAGGTTAACGGACTAATGTGTTTGTGAGTATACAAATGTTCTATAAGTCTATGAGGATTTTGATATTTACGATGAAAGTCGACCCCTAAAAATGAATGTCTTCAGTTGAAGACTTTGGTTTTCTTGAAGACTTCAAAAGTGAGGAAACTGGTGTGACCTTGAATATCTTGATATTGATGCGAGGATTATGAAGCATGAAGACTTTTGTCTTCATAGTTTCATTTTCTCTTTCTTGAGTCAAAGGAAACACCTTACTGTTAAAGGGGGTCGAGGTAAAACTAAGGAAACACTTTCCAAGTGATGCTCATCTCAAAATCGTACATATATCCAATCCTTTTGAGTGAAGCCATTGGAAATCTCATACAGTTCACTCAATTTCTTCAGTGACAGAGACGAAGTTCTTCTAGTCTCTGAGGAATTTGTTCTGACTGAGGAGTTAGGAATTTGCCAGTGCGGATTTCCTACAAGTGAGGAACATGATAGCCCTGAGGAATTTGAGAGCTCAAATTTCCGACCGTTGCTGTGCTACGCGCCAGCTGTCCCAAAATATCCTACCCACCTAACGGTCATATCATTTAAGGGCATTTATGTCTTATCATGTCGGGCTGCTCCCTAGGCTATAAATAGCCGCCCCCTACAACCACTAGTTGGTTGGCTGCTTCGAGAGAAACTGACACTTGTCATTGAGAGCATCCCATCCTCCGAGGACTTTGAACGAAAATCATCAGTGAGGAAAAACCCAAACCCAAACACCTACAAACCCAAAGTGATTGAGCATCACTAAAGAGATTGTTCATGTGTGGAACCGACGCTTGTTACCTTTGAGGACTGTGCATCCTCCAGACGGTTAGGCGTCATGGTCTAGAGCATCCAAGAGGAATTGTGGATCGCCGAGTGACCGAGTCTGTGAAGGTTTGGAAGTCACCTGAAGACTTACCACGAGTGTTTGGGCGAGGTCTGTGTGATCTTAGCTCAAGGAGAATACGATGAGGACTATGTGTTCGGGACTGTGTGTCCTCAGGTTTAAATACCTAGCCGCTCCAACCAGACATACGACTGTCACAACAGTTGGAACTGGTCTACCAAATCATCGTCTTCACCAAGCTACTGGTTCTATTTCCTCAACCCTTTCATTTCCTCATTCATGTGTTGATGTACTTGACCGTTACTGTTTGAAGACTTTGACTGAAGACTTTCTCAATTTCCTCAATCCTAATTCTTCAGTCCCTTTGTCTTCAGCCTGCTTATCCTGTTTACACGCTACCTGTGCTCTGTGTATGTTTCATTTCATCATGATGACTATGCTACTTCTTTGTTATGCATGCACCTGAGTACTTATTCCGCTGCTTGTAGTTCGTTTCTTAGGAAATTCCTCAAGTTGAATTTCGTCGGTGATGAATTTGTAAAAATCACCTATTCACCCCCCTCTAGTTGATATAATGCACTTTCGATTAGATCGGATAGAACTCCAAGAACATCGAGGAGAACATTGTATCGAAGATCAAAGAGAGAGAGAAGAAGCCATCTAGCTACTAGCTATGGACCCGTAGGTCTGTGGTAAACTAGTCACACATCATCAGAAGGGCAACAAGATTGATGTAGAAGCCCTCTCTGGCAGAGTGCCGGAAAAGGCCCCAAGATGGGATATCATGAGAACAGAAGCTTGCGGTGGCGTAAAAGTATTTTTGGTGTGCCCTCTGGTATACGACGAATATTTGGGTATTTATGGAGCTGAGATTAGGGTTAGAGGTGCCACGATGGGCCCACAAGCTCATAGGGCGCCCCCTAGGGCGCGTTTGGTGAGCTTGTGGCCCAACCGTGGCTCTTCTGGTCTCCTCCCGAAGCTTCCTGGGTGTCTTCTAGTCCAAGAAAAATCGTCAAAAAGTTTCGTTCCGTTTGGTATCGATTTTTTGTAAAAGTCAAAAACAAGGGGAAAACAACTGGCACTGGGCACTAGGTTAATAGGTTAGTCCCAAAACATAATATAAAATAGCATAATAATGCATATAAAACATCCAAGATGGATAATATAATAGCATGGAACAGTAAAAAAATTATAGATACATTGGAGATGTATCAAGCATCCCCAGGCTTAATTCCTGCTCGTCCTCGAGTAGGTAAATGATAAAAACAGAATTTTTGATGTGGAATGCTACCTAACATGTTTATCATATAATCTTTTCTTTATGTGGCATGAATATTTAGATCCATAAGATTCAAAACAAAAGTTTAATGTTGAGATAAAAACAATAATACTTCAAGCATACTAATAAAGCAATCGTGTCTTCTCAAAATATCATGGCTAAAGAAAGTTATCCCTACAAAATCATATAATCTTTTAATGCTCTATCTTCATAACACAAAGTATTTATCATGCACAATCCCGATGACAAGCCAATCAATTGGTTCATAGTTTTAACGTTCTTAAGCTTTTTCAACTCTCAGGTAATACATGAGCGTGAGCCATGGATATAGCATTATAGGTGGAATAGAATATGGTGGAGGTTGTGTGGAGAAGACAAAAAAGAAGAAAGTCTCACATCAACTAGGCAAATTAATAGGCTATGGAGATGCCCATTAATTGATACCGATGCGAGTGAGTAGGGATTTCCATGCAACAGATGCACTAGAGCTATAAGTGTATGAAAGCTCAAAAGAAACTAAGTGGGTGTGCATCCAACTCACTTGCTCACGAAGACCTAGGGCAATTTGAGGAAGCCCATCATTGGATTATACAAGCCAAGTTCTATAATGAAAAATTCCCAGTAGTAATATATGAAAGTGACAAAATAGGAGACTCTCTATCATGAAGAACATGGTGCTACTTTGAAGCACAAGTGTGGAAAAGGATAGTAACATTGTCCCTTCTCTCTTTTTCTCTCATTTCTTTTTTTCTCTATTTTTTGGGCTCTTTGGCCTCTCTTTTGTGGGCTCTTTAGCCTCTTTTTATTTATTTCAAGTCTGGAGTCTCATCCCGACTTGTGGGGGAATCATAGTCTCCATCATCCTTTCCTCACATGGGACAATGCTCTAATAATGATGATCATCACACTTTTATTTACTTACAACTCAAGAAATACAACTCGATACTAGAACAAAAATATGACTCTATATGAATGCCTCATGTATGATCATGAAAAGCAATATGACAATGATGGTGTGTGTCACAATAAAACGGAACGGTGGAGGTTGCATGGCAATATATCTCAGAATGGCTATGGAAATGCCATAATAGGTAGGTATGGTGGCTGTTTTGAGGAAATGTATAAGGTGGGTTTAATGCACCGGCGAAAGTTCACGGTACTAGAGTGGCTAGAAAGGTAGAAGGGTGAGAGCGCGTATAATCCATGGACTCAACAATAGTCATAAAGAACTCACATACATATTGCAAAAGTTTATTAGCCCTCAAAACAAAGTACTAATACGCATACTCCTAGGGGGATATATTGGTAGGCAAAGACCATCGCTCGTCCCCGACCGCCACTCGTAAGGAAGACAATCAAAAATAAATCATGCTCTAACTTCATCGCATAACAGGAGACCATACGTGCATGCTTCGGGAATCACAAACCTTAACACAAATATTCTTACTAATCCACAATTACTCACTAGCATGACTCTAATATCACCATCTTCATATGTTAAAACAAATGCAAGGAATCGAACTTCTCATATATTCAATGATCTTCATGAAAGTTATTATTATATCCCTCTTGAATACCCATCATATTAGGACAAAATTCATAACCTAAAAAATTGCCATACTATTTTTAAGACTCTAAAAATAATATAAGTGAATCATGAGAGTTCATCAATTTATTCAAAATAAAACCATCGTTGTGCTCTAAAAAGATATAAGTGAAGCACTAGAGCAACTGCCTAGCTCAAAAGATATAAGTGAAGCACATAGAGTATTCTAATAAATTCACGATTAATGTGTGTCCCTCTCAAAAGGTGTGTACAACAAGGATGATTGTGGAAAAATAAAAAGCAAATAAAGCAAATACACATATAATACCAGACACTCCAAGCAAAACACATATCATGTGGTGAATAAAAATATAGCCTTAAGTAATTTTACCGATGTATTGAAGACAAAAGAGGGGATGCCATCCAGGCATCCCCAAGCTTAGATGCTTGGTTGTCCTTGAATATTACCTTGGGGTGCCTTGGGAATCCCCAAGCTAAGGCTCTTGTCACTCCTTATTCCGTAGTCCATCAAAACTTTACCCAGAACTTGAAAACTTCACAACACAAAACTCAACAGAAAACTCGTAAGCTCCGTTAGTATAATAAAGCAAATCACCACTTAGATATTGTTGTGAACTTATTCTGAATTTATATTGGTGTTATATCTACTATATTCTAATTTCTCCATGGTTTATACCCCCCGATACTACCCATAGATTCATCAAAATAAGCAAACAACACATAGAAAACATAATCTATCAAAAATATAATAACCTGTAGCAATCTGGAAATTTTGTATACTTCTGTAACTCTAAAAATTCTGAAAAATTGACAACCTGGGAAATTGTATATCAATCTTGTGTAAAAAATTCAGATCAAAATCGCGTTTCTGTGAATTTACAAAATTCCAGCAATGAGCGCAAAAGTTTTTGTTTTTCAGCAAAATCAAATCAACTATCACCATAGATCATCCCAAAGGCTCTACTTGGCACAAACACTAATTAAAACACTTAAGCACAATAGTAATAGTAGCATAATTGTATAAACTCATAAAAACAAAAAGGAAAATATTGGATTGTCTCCCAACAAGCGCTTTTCTTTAAAGCCTTTTAGCTAGTCATTGATAATTTTAATGATGCTCGCATGAAAGACAAGGATTGAAGCACAAAAAGAGCATCAAATAGCATGTGAGAAACAAGTTTAATTCTAACATACTTCCTATGCATAGGTATTTTATAAGCAAACAAATTACCGAATAAGAAATATCTAGCACATGCAAAGGAGAGGAATAAAACATTGACAATCTCAGCATAACGAGAGGTAATTTAATAACATGAAAATTTCTGCAACCATATTTTCCTCTATCATAATAATTACATGTAGGATCATAATCAAATTCAACATATAGCTATCACATAACATGTTCTCTACATGATCCACATGCATGGAAAGTTGACACTCTTCCAAAATAGTGGGATTATCATCAAATAAAGTCATGACCTCACCAAGCCCACTTTTATAAAAAAAATCATAAGATTGATCATTCTCCAAAGTAGTTATTACCTAGAGTTGACACTCTTCCAAACCCACTTTAAATATTATCACAAACATATTCATCATGAGGCTTAAATAAATTTTCAAGATCATAAGAAGAATCACCCCAATCATGATCATTGCAATAAGTAGTGGACATATCAAAATTAGCATCCCCAAGCTTGGGGTTTTGCATATTATTAGCACAATTAACATTAATAGAATTTATAATAACACCATTGCAATCATGCTTTTCATTCAAGGAGCTATCGTGAATCACTTCATAAATTTCCTCTTTTAGCACTTCATCACAATTTTCAGATTCATGAATTTCAAGCAAAACTTTATACAGATAATCTAGTGCACTCAACTCACTAGCAATCGGTTCATCGTAATTGGATCTTCTAAAAATATTAGCAAGTGTATTAGGATCCATAAGATTTTTTGCTTTCTGATTTTTAATAAACATGTAATTATGCCAAGCGAACAAGCAAACAAATCAAGTAAGACATAACGGCAAATAAAAAGGCAAATGTTTTTGTATTTTTGGTAAAACCTTTTAGAAGTGGGGGATATGAAAATGAGAGGCAAATGGCGAATAATGTAAGTGCAAGAGATGAGAGTTTATGATAGGTACTTGGTAGGCTTGATGAATATCCTCCCTGTCAACGGCGCCAGAAATTCTTCCTGCTACTTCTTGAGCTTGCGTTGGTTTTTACCTTGAAGAGGAAAGGCTGATGCAGCAAAGTAGAGATAAGTATTTCCCTCAGTTAAGAACCAAGGTATCAATCCATTAGAAGTAACACCCAAGTCTCCAAAGTGGCACCTACACAAACAAACAAATACTTGCACCCAACGCGAACAAGGGGTTGTCAATCCCTTCATGGTTAATTGCAAGGATGAGATCTAACAGAGATAGGTATAAAAGATAAATAGAAGTTTAAAATAAAATAAAATAAAATAAAGGTAAATAAATTGCAGCAAGGTATTTTTGGGTTTTTGGTTTTATAGATCTGAAAATATATGATGAGAAATAGACCCGGGGGCCATAGTTTTCACTAGAGGCTTCTCTCTTGAAAGAACACATACGGTAGGTAAACAAATTACTGTTGAGCAATTGATAGAACAGTGTAAAGTTATGACGATATCCAAGGCAATGATCATGAATATAGGCATCACGTCCGTGACAAGTAGACCGACTCCTGCCTGCATCTACTAGTATTACTCCACACATCGACCGCTATCCAACATGCATCTAGTGTATTAAGTTAACAAGAACGGAGTAACGCCTTAAGCAAGATGACATGGTGTAGAGGGATAGATCCAAGCAATATGGTATCAACCCCATAATTTTATCCTTAATGGCAACAATACAAATACGTGCCTCGCTACCCCTACTGTCACTGGGTGAGGACACCGCAAGATTGAACCCATCACAAAGCACATCTCCCATTGCAAGATAAATCAATCTAGTTGGCCAAACCAAATCAATAGATTAGAGAGAAATACAAAACTATCTTAATCATCATAAAAGAGTTCAGAGAAGAGTCAAATAATATTCATAGATAATCTGATCATAAATCCATAATTCACCAGATCTCAACAAATGCACCGTAAAAGAAGATTAGATCAGATAGAACTCCAAGAACATCGAGGAGAACATTGTATCGAAGATCAAAGAGAGACAAGAAGCCATCTAGCTACTAGCTATGGACTCGTAGGTCTGTGGTAAACTACTCACACATCATCGGAAGGGCAGCAAGGTTGATGTAGAAGCCCTCCGTGATCGAATGCCCCTCCGACAGAGTGCCGAAAAAGGCCCCAAGATGGGATCTCACGAGAACAGAAGCTTGCGGCGGCAGAAAAGCATTTTTGGTGTGCCCTCTGGTACACGGGGAATATTTGGGTATTTATGGAGCTGAGATTAGGGTTAGAGGTGCCATAGTGGGCCCACAAGCTCATAGGGCGCGCCTGGTGAGCTTGTATCCCAACCGTGGCTCTTCTGGCCTCCTCCCGAAGCTTCCTGGGTGTCTTTTGGTCCAAGAAAAATCATCAAAAAGTTTCATTCCGTTTGGTATTGATTTTTTGTAAAAGTCAAAAATATGGAAAAAAAAAGTAACTGGCACTGGGCACTAGGTTAATAGGTTAGTCCCGAAAACGATATAAAATAGCATAAGAATGCATGTAAAATATCCAGGATGGATAATATAATAGCATGGAACAATAAAAATTATAGATACGTTGGAGACGTATCAGCGTCCGGGCCGGCGACGACGTCCCTGGCGGTGAGAACAGGAGAGAAGACTATTATGCCGGTGCTGGCAGTGTGGAGGCTAGGAACGGCAGCGGAGCATGCATGGCGGCGGAGCAGCGAGACGGATGTCACGAAGAAGGAAGAAGATAGGAGAGATCAAATGGATCTGACATGTCAAGGGGGTGGATTCGGTGCATTTTTAAGTGGGATCGGGCAGTCGGGTCCGACGTGGCACACGCGCCCGGGCGCTCCATATCCGCCCTATATTCGTATTAGATACGAGGGGTGCCGGTCTGCTTGGACGTGTAAGGCCCATTTGAGGCGCCCATCTGGGTCGATTTTTCATGACTGGTCAGTGACCGGGCCGTCCGTCTGGGCGTTTGAGGCGGGTTATCTACTGATCGGTCATGAAAAATCGACCCAGAAGGGTGTCTCAAACGGGCCTCAAACGCCTGGGTGGACCGGCACCCCTCATATTCAGCCCAAATATGGGGCGAATATGGGGGCGCCCGGGTGCGTCCACCACGTCGGACCTGGACCATTGGCCCTCCCGACCCCACATATATTCTTTGATGAGGACACCACAACCATCGACAAGTCTCCAACAATTATAGGTCCAATCACAAGAAGTCGCGCCAAACAAATAAGTGACCAGGTGAACGCTAACTTAAGTTTACCTTGTAACCTTGATGACACAACTATGCTTTCATTCCCATTGTTGTTGGTTGAACTTAGGTATAACATGGAAGCAATCCAACAACCTATGAGCTCTTGAAGCAACCGCTTTGGAGGAACATGTTTGGAGAACACAAGTTTCAAGTGAAGCTGATGCTGTCAGTTTTTACCTCTGATGTTTTGGTGTGCCACACCCATGTGATGGAGAGACGGGGCCATAGGGGTACATCAACAGAAGCTACATCAAATTATCTTTCCAATGCAAAAAACCTCACATCACTTGGAGTTGTGAGTCAAAAGTTCTAGTCATTCTCGTGGAAGGTGTCCAGGCTGTCAAGGCTTCGCGAATTTCCGAGGAGCTCTGCAACAACTCCCAAAGTTGACTGCTTATTCACCCAAGGAAGCCATGCAAACCTGCTTACTTTTGAAACCATTTTCACACCTAGCTAAGGGGGGTTGTCCCTGCTATAAAACCCCATCTCCCCCATCCTCTAGAGAACCTTTTGTCAAACCATTCAGCTACAAGCTTATGCAGCAAGACTGCTAGAGAGATCCGAGAGATCTTGCTACCTTTGCTCTTGTGAGTTCATTCGGATTCGCGAGAAGGAGCCTCTGGTTCCCCCTAGTTCGTGCTCTACGGTTCCGGCCGTTTTGTGTGGATTAGTCCCGGTTTGTGGTTCTGCGATTGTTCGGACAGCGGGTTGGAGTTCTTGTAGCTTCGGTCAGCCATCCCCAACGTACGGGTTGCATCCAACCTTGGCAGGTATAAAGCTAGTTATCCCGGCTGCTTGCAGCTAGTTATCCCTCCCGATTCGATCCTACGACGTGAAGATCGGGCCACCCTCGGGCGTGAACTCGTTCATCGGGTTCCCACCTATCATCTGGCATCAGAGCCTTCATTGACATGGTAGGATCTGTTATCCAAGTTTATCTTGCTATCATCCCTTTAGATCGAGTGTTTTTCATGCTATATTTTCTGTCCTAGAAGTCCAAAGCCCCACCAAAAATAAATCCAAGGCTTGTTGGTGCTGAGATCTTGTTGTTGCATACCTTGCATGTTCTTCATCTTTTAGATCTGCACCAAGTTCATCTTCATAATTGCTTTCAGATTTGGTTGTTGTGCTTTGGAAAAAGAGAGAAAAAAAGAGTGGCAAAAAAAAGAATCAAAGAGAAAAAAAGAGTGGCAAAAAAAGTCAAGAGAGAAAAAGAAAGTGTTGTGTAAGATCGAAAAGTTTCAGCTTGGTAGAAAAATTTTCAGAAGCTTGTGTGTTGTGTGTTTTTCAATCTTGGTGCAAAGGTGCAGCAGATCTATCCCCATATTTTCTTGGTTTGCATCAACTTGATTTCAGCACAAGCCCCTTTTTGTTTACCCCACCGAGCTCCACCAAAAACCGAAGCTAGTTCTTTGATCCCTGTCTTTCAATCGCTTTAACACATCCGGGAGAAGCACAATCTGATGTGAACTCATAAGAACTTTGGTGAGTAAGAGGTGAGGTTGTGTGATTCCACAAAATTATCCTATTCCACTTTTGGCCTTACTAACATGGCAGGATCTAGATCGAGTGTTCATGGAGAAAACCATGGGGAAGAAGATGCCCCGGTCACACGTGCTGATTTTCAGGAATTACGGAACATGGTTCGAGACCTTGGAAGGATGTTTCACGAGCGACCTCCAGCAGGTGGCGATAGGGTTGGACACCGACAACACCCTATTGACCCACTTGAGGAAGTTGGGGATGAGAATGCCATACATGCTGTTGTGGATGGTGACTTGGAGGATGAAAACAACAGCCATGGTGGACATGTGGCTCCTGCTCATGGGCGTGGTGCTGCTGCTCATGGAGGGCAGCGAGGAGGACAACTTCGAGGGCAAGGCCATGGTCCTCGTGGGCACTACTATGACCCTCATGAAAGTGTTGCTCGTGGTCATGGAGATGATTTTGTTGATTATGATGGTGTCCCATACCATTGTGCTGCTGAAGATGGGCGTCGTGCAGAACGTCGTGATCGAGATGGTCGAGATGACATAGCAAGAATCAAGTTGCACGTCCCCAAGTGCACAGGAAAGGAAGATCCCGATGCATATTTTGATTGGGAAGAGCAGTGTGATCGGATTTTTCGTATCCATGACCATGCTGATCCGGAGAGAGTAAACCTTGCTTGTGTTGAGTTTTCTGGTTATGCACTCACTTGGTGGAACCAACTACAAGAAAATCAGCTGCTGCTAGGCCGTGATCACATTAACACTTGGGAAGAGATGAAACAAGCCATGAGGCGAAGGTTTGTTCCTTCACAATATCAAAGAGATCTCCGAAACAGATTGCAACGCCTCAGCCAAGGTACGCGCACGGTGGATGAGTACTATAAAGAGATGGAATTGTTGTTGGTTCATGCTCGTATTCATGAAGATGAGGAGTCAAAGATGGCAAGATTTCTGCATGGTCTCAACAATGAAATTTCTGATTTTGTGGAGATGTTTCCCTATAACACTCTACAAGATATTTTGGAGCAAGCAAAGCGCACGGAGAGGAAGGTGCAGCGGAGTGGTCATGGACGGATATCTCATAACCGCACCACCACACCATGGCAAAGGTTGCAGCCAAGTGCCTCTCATGGTGGTTCTCAGTTTCAACATACTTCACACCCTACTGCCACCCGACGAACAGCGGTTTCATCGGCATCATCACCGGCCCCTAGGAATGCTGACAAGCGTGCTCCTTCTGCTGCTGGAAGTACCTCTAACCCCATAGCTATACCATCATCTCGAAGCCGAGATATTGAGTGTTGGAAGTGCAAAGGGCATGGTCACATTTCTTCTGAATGTCAAAACAAGAGAGTTCTCTTTGTGAATGAACAAGGTGAATGGGAATCTGAGAGTGACCATGAAGATAATGGAGCATCGGGTGATCATGAGGATGAAGATGATGAGAAGAGTGCTTGTGATATTCAGGCCGACATGGGAGATTGCTTTGTTTCCCGTCGTGTGCTTAGTGTCAATGCAGCTAGAGAAGAGAAAGGGCAGCGACATAATATTTTTCACACCCGTGGCACCATCAAGGACAAGGTTTGCAGAATTATTGTTGACAATGGCAGCTGCAACAACATTGCAAGTTCATATTTGGTAGAGAAATTGGGACTAAAACAAAGAAGGCACCCAAGTCCATATAAGATGCAATGGCTCAATGATTGTGGTACACTTAGAGTAAGCAACATAGTCACCGTTCAGTTTTCCAATGGGAAGTACCGAGATCAAGTGGAATGTGACGTGGTGCCAATGCAAGCATGCCAATTGCTGTTGGGAATACCTTGGTTGTATGATCATGATGTGCAAATCAGCGGCCGTGCTAATCGTCTCTGGTTCCAATACGAGGGAGAGCGCATATCTTTGCTCCCTTTGACACCCGAAGAAATATTGATGGATGATCTGAAAAGGAAAGAGAGAGTGAGCGAGAAACACTTGAGTGACATCCACCAACATAGTGAGCGAGAGAATCCAAAGCCAAATAAAACCCCACAGCTTAAATTGACCAAGACATGGGAAAAACAGGGATTAGTTATGATGGCTAGGAAAAGGGACATGAGAGAGTTGAGAGAACCCAACTCCGTGTTCTCTGTACTTTTGTACAAGGATAGCTTTCTTTCTACTAACGAATTACCCTCTACCATTCCTAGTGTTGTTGCTAAAATTTTGCAAGGGTATGAAGATGTGTTCCCCCAGGAGATACCACCAGGGCTGCCACCACAAAGAGGCATTGAGCACCAAATTGATTTTGTACCAGGAGCCTCATTGCCGAACCGACCACCATACCGCACAAACCGGAGGAAACCAAAGAGATTCAGCGACAAGTTGAAGGCCTACTAAACAAAGGTTATGTAAGGGAAAGTCTCTCTCCTTGTGATGTACCCGTTCTTTTAGTACCAAAGAAAGATGGATCTTCCCGAATGTGTTGTGATTGCAGGCCTATTAACAACATCACCGTGAGGTATAGGCACCCAATACCTAGGCTTGATGATATGCTTGATGAACTCAGTGGTGCCACAATCTTTTCTAAAATTGACTTGCGAAGTGGCTACCACCAAATAAGAATGAGAGAGGGTGATTAATGGAAAACTGCTTTCAAAACAAAATCTGGTTTGTATGAGTGGTTAGTTATGCCATTTGGATTGACAAATGCACCTAGTACCTTCATGAGATTAATGAATCATGTGCTTAGAATGTTCATTGGCAAGTTTGTGGTTGTTTACTTTGATGACATCCTGATTTATAGCAAAACTTTGGATGAACATGTTGAACACATCCAGTGTGTGCTTGTTGTCCTAAGAGAGGAGAGATTATATGCTAACAAGGAAAAGTGCACATTTTGCATAGAAAAAGTTGTGTTTCTTGGCTTTGTTGTTTCAGGTCAAGGTGTGGAGGTAGATGAGGAGAAGGTCAAGGCCATCCGTGAGTGGATGCCTCTACAAAATGTAAGCCAAGTACGAAGCTTTCTTGGCCTTGCTGGTTTCTACCGTCGGTTTGTGAAGGACTTCAGCACCATTGCTGCCCCAATGAATGAGCTAACCAAGAAAGATGTTCCCTTCAAGTGGGAAAATGCACAAGAGAAGGCCTTCCGAGAGCTCAAAGAAAAATTGACATCTGCACCATTGCTTGCGCTACCCAACTTTGGTAAGACTTTTGAAATTGAATGTGAAGCAAGTGGTGTTGGTATTGGAGGCGTACTAATGCAAGAAGGTAGGCCTATTGCATATTTTAGTGAGAAGCTAAGTGGTCCAACTCTAAATTATTCAGTTTATGACAAAGAATTATATGCACTTGTGAGATCTTTAGAAACATGGCAACATTGTTTGTGGCCCAAAGAATTTGTGATACATTCCGACCATGAATCTTTAAAGCACCTTAGGGGTCAACAGAAACTGAACCGTAGACATGCAAAATGGAGTGAATTCATAGAATCTTTTCCCTATATTGTCAAGTACAAGAAAGGAAAAGATAATGTTGTTGCTGATGCTTTGTCTAGACGCCATATTTTACTCTCACAACTTGATACTAAAATTCTTGGGTTGAAAAGTATCAAAGAATTGTATGCCAATGACCCATATTTTGTTGAACCACACTCAAGGTGTAGTGAGGGGAAAGGTTGGGAAAAGTTTCACGTGCATGATGGATTCTTGTTTCGAGCTAACAAATTGTGCATCCCAGATTGCTCTGTTTGTTTGCTGCTTTTGTAGGAGGCTCATGCTGGTGGTCTCATGGGACATTTTGGAGCAAAGAAAACTGAGAGTGTGCTGATTGACCATTTCTTTTGGCCAAGGATGAGGCGTGATGTTGAGCGCTACATGCTACGTTGTGAGATTTGCCGCAAAGCTAAGTCACGTTTAAACCCTCATGGACTTTATACGCCCTTATCAATTCCTAGTACACATTGGGAAGATATTTCTATGGACTTTGTTCCTGGATTACCACGCACTAAGAGGGGGAGTGATTCAGTTTTTGTGGTGGTTGATAGGTTTAGCAAGAGGGCTCATTTTATCCTGTGTCATAAGAGCGATGATGCTTCACACATTGCTGATTTGTTTTTCAGGGAAGTCGTGCGACTACATGGAGTACCACGCGCTATTGTTTCAGATCGTGACACCAAGTTTTTGAGTTATTTTTGGAAAACATTGTGGGCAAAGCTAGGAACAAAGCTTCTATTTTCCACTACATGCCACCCACAAACAGATGGACAAACCGAAGTTGTCAACCGCACACTATCCATGATGCTAAGAGCAGTTTTAAAGAAAAATTTGAAGATGTGGGAAGAGTGTCTCCCCCACGTGAAGTTTGCATACAACAGGGCAGTACATTCGACCACTAAATTTTGTCCTTTTGAAATTGTTCATGGTTTCAAACCTGCTGCTCCCATAGATCTTTTTGCCTTTACCATTGCAGGAGCGAACCAATCTTGATGCAAGTAAGCTTGCTGACTTCGTGAAGAAAATTCATGAGAAGACCAAGGAAAATATTGAGAAGATGACTAAACAATATGCAAAACGAGCAAACAAGGGAAGAAAGAAGGTGTTGTTTGAAGAAGGTGATATTGTGTGGGTACACCTGCGGAAGGATCGTTTCCCGAATCAACGCAAATGCAAGTTGCAGCCACGTGGAGATGGTCCATTCAAAGTGCTTGCGAAGATCAATGACAATGCCTACAAGATTGACCTTCCGATGGATTATGGTGTTAGTCCAACTTTCAATGTGCCCGACCTCTCTCCATACTTTGGACCATCAGAGTCGAGGACAACTCCTTTTCCAGAGGGGGAGGATGATGAGTACACCACAACCATCGACAAGTCTCCAACAATTATAGGTCCAATCACAAGAAGTCGCGCCAAACAAATAAGTGACCAGGTGAACGCTAACTTAAGTTTACCTTGTAACCCTGATGACACAACTATGCTTTCATCCCCATTGTTGTTTGTTGAACTTAGGTATAACATGGAAGCAATCCAACAACCTATGAGCTCTTGAAGCAACCGCTTTGGACGAATAAGTTTGGAGAAAACAAGTATCAAGTGAAGCTGATGCTGTCAGTTTTTCCCTCTGATGTTTTGTTGTGCCACACCCATGAAGTGGATAGACGGGGCCATAGGGGTACATCAACAGAAGCTACATCAAATTATCTTTCCAATGCAAAAAACCTCACATCATTTGGAGTTGTGAGTCAAAAGTTCTAATCATTCTCGTGGAAGGTGTCCAGGCTGTCAAGGCTTCGCGAATTTTCGAGGAGCTCTGCAACAACTCCCAAAGTTGACTGCTTATTCACCCAAGGAAGCCATGCAAACCTGCTTACTTTTGAAACCATTTTCACACCTAGCTAAGGGGGTTGTCCCTGCTATAAAACCCCATCTCCCCCATCCTCTTAAAAAACCTTTTGTCCAACCATTCAGCTACAAGTTTATGCAGCAAGACTGCTAGAGAGATCTGAGAGATCTTACTTCATTTGCTCTAGTGAGTTAATTCGGATTTGCGAGAAGGAGCCTCTGGTTCCCCCTAGTTCGGGCTCTACGGTTCCGGCCGTTTTGTGTGGATTAGTTCCGGTTTGTGGTTATGCGATTGTTCGCACAGCGGGTTGGAGTTCTTGTAGTTTCGGTCAGCCATCCCCAACATATGGGTTGCATCCAACCTTGACAGGTATAAAGCTAGTTATCCTGGCTGCTTGCAGCTAGTTATCCCTCCCGATTCGATCCTACGACGTGAAAATCGGGCCACCCTCGGGCGTGAACTCGTTCATCGGATTCCCACCTATCATTCTCCCCCCTCCCGCCACCCAAGCTCCCGTCCGGTGAGCTTCGGCCTTCTTCGACATGACGGGCGGCGAATCTGAGTCCTTCACCTCGAGATCCGTCGACCCCGAGGTCATCCCACACAACCCTAAAGAGGAGATGGTTGTCCGGCTTGTGCTCCATCGCTCCCGGGAGGAGGCCCGTGCAAGGTAGCGCTCGGACTCCTTTCGTCGGGAATCCATTGCGTCCGCCCAAATGGAGCATGGATCTGGCTGTAGG
This sequence comes from Triticum aestivum, assembly GCF_018294505.1. Lineage (NCBI taxonomy): Eukaryota > Viridiplantae > Streptophyta > Magnoliopsida > Poales > Poaceae > Triticum > Triticum aestivum. The sequence continues at coordinate 337,696,040 of NC_057811.1, read as the reverse complement.
TGTGCCGTTGCTGCCTCATCGGAGACGATGCAGTCCATCTGGCGTCCGAACAGGGTGGCGAACGCGCAACCCCTTCGTTGGCGCGCCGAGGCCATTGACGCACCATGAGCATCGTCCGACGCAAACATGGTGTGGCATACCTGTCGTGCGAGGCAGCGGGCGTGGGAGGCGACGGTGGCGGAGTCGCATTCTCCGGCACCCTGTATGGCGCAGAAGTCCGGGCGACGCAACCCCGTCGTGGTGGATGTCGCCGGCTCGTCCCAAGATGGATCCATCATCGATCTGACGTCCACCGGCACTGTTCGGGTTCCGGGCTCTGACGAGGAAGAGTAGGGCATGGGAGATGACGGCTTCTTGAGTCCCGTGAGCCGGCTCATGTCACATGCCCTACTCTACCTTGTCTGCGATCAAAGCAACACTCCAGGAAGCGCAGCCGACCGCCGGACATGGGCACAGCGGAACCGGATGAGCTTCGTTTAAAGATGGGTTTTACGTTGCATGTAATAATATGTATTTGAGGTTTCTAATTTAAGGTGTTCAGTTGTAGAATCAAATATTTAAGACGTGACCGGTCATTGTCCGCTGACGCGGGTCGACGCGTCCACGGACGTTTGAGGGATCGGATGTGTGAGTCCGGGTTTAGATGCTCTAACCCGCACCCAAACACGGCGGGTGGCATGGTGAGAATTTTTTTTACGCCAATTGTCATCAGCTTCACAATGGACGGTTCAGATCGTCTACGACCTCTGGATAGAACGTGGGCCTACATGCAGCGGCACTGCCCCTCCAACAAAAAGGATAACGTTCATCCCCCAATCCTCCCCGCCCCCGTCCGGCACCTCTCTCGCTTCTTCCTCCGGCCCATGCGACGGCGCTGACATCTTTGCCCGCCTGACCTTTCGATGGCCGCCGCCGCCACCGCCGCCGCCGCGACCGGCACACTTCTTCCCCACGCACTATTGAATCATCGCTCGCCTCCGCCGCCGCAGCTCCTTGCGCTGTCCTCCTCCTTCCGCCGCCTCTCCTTATCCACCTCCCATCGCAGGACCACCCATTTAGTCGCCCACTCAGACGCCGGCGCCGTTGAGCCGGAGCCCGTGTCTGAGCCTGCTCCTGAGGGCGAGCCTGTCGCTGCCTCTGCTGACTCCGAGGAGGGGGAGGCGGAGGGGGCTGTGGCATTGGCGGAGGAAGAGGAGGAGCCGGCGCCGAGGCCCAAGCCGATTAAGTTCGGCGAGATCATCGGGGTAAGCATCTCTTCCGCATACATTGCCTCTTCGGTTTGAAGAAAGGCAAGCCTCCAGTCAAGTTTGGTGAAAATGTTGGCGGTGGATAAATGCAGGTAGCGAAGCAGCAGGCTATGGAGTGGTATCATTTCTTAGCTTAATATACAAAATTATAATATTGATACAAATAGTTTTGAGTTTTCTGTTGAGTTGCTAGAAGCCTAGTCTCTTGAGCACCATCGCATTAGGTTGTACTAACATATATTGTGAATTTAGCAACGAAAAGGATAACCGGTTTTTCTCGCTTAGGGTTCAGATAGGGGAAGATATAGCTTGCTAAAATAAGTTTCATGATTGCATTAGCATGCGTGGATGGAGCCTGGTGGTTCCTTGGGTTTCTGTATACTTTTACTTGTTACATCCAAGACCAGTTTGGTCTTTTGGAGCGCGCGCTTGACGTGTGATATACTATTCCCTGAATTATTTGGTACCATAGATTCTGAACAAGCAGTTCATCGAGGAGGCTGAGAAGGTGAAAGTGCTTCCGGATTTGAAGCCTGGTGACATCATCGAGCTTAGAATGGTGAGATTGTTTGCTACTCTTGAATGTGATTTTGTTTTCTCATTTGGGGGTTATTGATGTCCTAAGCAAATGTTGTTGCAGCAACGTCCCAACAAGAGGAGATTGTCTCTCTTTAAGGGTATAATCATTGCAAAGCACAAATCTGGTGTTCACACCACGATCCGCGTCAGGAGGATTATTGCCGGTGTTGGAGTTGAAATTACATTCCCCATGTAAGTCGAGTTTACTTAATTTACCGAGTTTTTCATTTAATGTGGATACCATCGCATGTATCAAATGGTGACAGTGAGTTTGTATTGAATCTATATCGCAAAACATTTATGTGTATCTTTTGTTCGCTTTAACAAGAAATTTGGACTATGTACACGTCTTTCTACCGGCATACTAACCTTAGTTATATCAACATGTGTATATGAGACTTTTGAGGTCGTTGGCCTTCACATACTTGATCTCAGGTACTTAAGTTTTCTAAGGTCCACCTTAAAATGGTTGAATGGCTATTTGTATCAAATTTACAATGAATTCAGCACCCAAGATACTTTTGTCATGATCTGCGTAGGTTAGTTTGGAATTTCCCTTTGAATGTTTGAAAGGTGTGAAGCATTATGGCTCAAAATGCATTACTTACGTCCTTACGGAAGAGGCAAATTTACAAAACCAGTTCATTGATGCAACTTGGAATTTTCTATGAAGGATTGGACAACTATCAAGTATGAAAATTGCTTTTTGAGGCCGAGCTCCATGGAGGCCTCCAAATGCAAAATTCAAAATTCATGAAAATTCATATTTTTTACATTTCAAAAATTCTGAAAAAAAATACAGAGATAGATGAAGGCATAGTGCACAAGTGTGTAACTTTTCAGGACGAAATACGTTGAAATGAGGGCTGTGCAAAAAAAGACAAATCTGGGGCTTTTTAACACATGGTACTATTCATCTTCTCAGATCATGAATTTGTCTTTTTTGTTCAGGTCGCATTTCAGCGTGTTTCATCCTAAAATTTTACACACATACGCCTCACATCCTTGTTTACTTGCACAATTTTTTTCAATTTTTTTGAAACCAAAATTTTTGAATTTTAATTTTTTTCAAAAAATCGGCCTCCATGGAGGCCGAGAGCCAAAATGCCATTCTCCTATCAAGTAGGAGTTGAATCATTCAATTAATCGCCAATATAGCCTTTCGTACTTAAACAGCTCATTGCAGAATTCTGTTTGGCATTGACGTTGTTGCACTATCATGAATGTGAAACTTTGGATTAAGCAAGTACCTTTTCCGTTACTCTTATTCTACTCACTACTCAGATAGGGTTATCCAACTTACAAATGCTCTCATTTCTGCAAATAAAATAGAAGAGTCTATTTGCAATATGATTCACTTTGCATATTGCTGCTGTTGAATGTGTTTATTTGCACGCATCTTCCGTAGTAACGAGAAAACAGCTGGCCCATCGTCTCATGTGTAAAAATTGAAATCATATGAGCAGTGGCCCTTTATTTGTGCTAAATATCATGTTTTGCTTTTCGTGCACCCGGAAATAGAAATGCTTGAAGACCAAACACTGTCCAGACTGATCCCTGCAACAAAATGATACTTACTGAGCCTATACATTCCATTGCAGATACTCACCAAGGATCAAGGAGATCAAAGTAATCAGACACAAGAAGGTGAGGAGGGCAAAGTTGTACTACCTGAAGTACAAGCTTCCCCGTTTCTCAACTTTCAAGTGAGATTAGATACGCGGCTTCTCACACTAGCATGTCGATTTCTCCTTGGCAAACGAGTTTTCACGATCATGTTCAGATCTGTGCATCCACTGTAATGATCTCTGAACCTCGAGTCGCATAATTTTACATCTTTTTTTAATTGGCATATATTTCGTCTTGCGGTGGAGTGTACTTCCTTGTGAGTGTATAAAATTCCTACCAGCGCTCCGGCATGAATATGATGATGTTTATTGCGCCCTTCCCTTGCTCCCAGCTACCCACCAGAGTCCCAACTGTTGGTTAACAGTACGTAACGCTGCTGTTATGAAAGAAGAACAGTGGTTACGAAATAGTAGGTCTGGGCTCTTATGTACTCCTATATAATGAAGAAGGGTTGAAGTTTTCTGCAGTACCACTGGTTGGTTTGATGGCGAGTCATGTCGTATCAATTTTCTCTCCAGCTTAGGAAACTTGTACCCAGGGGTTAGACGACATTGGGTGTCTATGTGTCCGTGGCATTGCTGCCCCTGGAAAGTGGAAACTCACATTGCTTGCTCAGCCCAGAAACACAATAAAGGTTTCACTCAGTTGGCAAATCTGTATGACATGGAAGCTTCAGGCCATACTAGGAGTAGTTTTTATTTATTTATTGCTGAAGATGTGAGTTATCTATATTTTTATTACTGGAGCATCCACATCCAAGTTTGAGCCTAAGTTTAGCTCTTAAGCTAAGAAGAAAGATTAGCTCTTGTTTGATTAAAGCAAGCAATAACTGGGTCCTACGTTGTTGATGTTCTCGTGTCTTATCCGTAACGGCGAAAATGATTGAAAACCTCGTCAGCTACTGCTAGCAATTTTTGTTGGGTAGGGCGCCTACCGTGAGTACAATAAGAGCAACAAATACTGCAATTATTCGTTGATAAGAGTACCAACGAAAGGGCAAATTATTATAATCAGACAAGAATATCCTTCCGATCCCCTTTTTGTACTTCTTAATTAATTAATGTGCAATGTATGAGTATTTAATCACTATGGCCTTTTACGTTTTCTCAGTGGGCAAAGGCAAGCGTGGCAACATGATCTCACTATACTCTTACGCTCGAATTTTTCTGGTGATTTATTACATTATTATTAAACATGTAGGAAAAATGTACTGTATAGATTTGTTTGAGAGAGCAAGCAATTCATCTCCAGTGCATTTGGGTAAAAAAGGTGCTCCCGAAACATGATAAAAAATCACCGGCCAAGTGGCCTTGACAAGAGCACACGGAATAAAGTAGTAGCATAAAATCACCAACCACCAATAAAATATGATTAGATAAAGGAAGAGTGCTGTTCACTCGCGGAAAAAAAGGGGGGAGGAAAACGCAAACTGCCAGCCACGGGCCCAAGAAGTGAGTGCTGCCCCGTCAATGTCGCCGGGAGGCCAAGAAAGGCAAAGCGAACCCATTCATTTCCCTCTTTCTTCCTCCCCTCCACCCTCCCTCCCTCCCCATTTCTCCCCCGAATCGCTGCTCGTCGTTGATTTTCGCTTCGGCCCGGCTCCTGCCTTCCTCGACAGAAAGGTTGGGACGATCCTCCTCTGAACCAGCAGAAACCACCTCCTCCTATGTTTTCTTCCAATGCAAACGATTTACGAGTGTCGTGGTTTCTTCCCCGTTTCTCTCATCAGGTTCAGGTGCCGCAATGGTGGGAGGAGCGCTGATCTCGGTCTACCCGGACGACCTCACCTTCCTCTGTAAGTTGTTCTTGAGATTTTCTCCGCATTCTGCAAAATAAAAAACCTCCGTGGTTTTCTCTGTGTTGGTTGAACTGAATTCTTGTGCCTAGTCGAGCTGGACAAGCCGTGCTACTGCAATCTCAAGGTGGTGAACAACAGCGAGCACCATGTCGCCTTCAAGGTTCGTGCCATTTCCATTCCACGACGCAGGATGGACTCTGGTTTTCCGCTGTGCGTTTCGGCGAAGCTCTTGAAGAAGATCGAGGTTCAGGTTTGATCAGAATTTGTTTATTTTTCAGGTCAAGACGACGTCTCCGAGGAAGTACTTCGTCCGGCCGAACGCCAGCGTCGTCCAGCCGTGGGATTCTTGCACGATAACAAGTAAGCATGCATACATGCATACATACATACTCCAGGATTCTTCATTTGGTTCTGATGTGCGCGCATCTGCCTTCTTGTTTTGGGTTATAGTTACCCTACAGTCACAGAAAGAGTACCCCCCAGATATGCAATCCAAGGATAAATTCTTGATTCAGAGCACCAGGGTGGCTGCCAGCACCGACATGGATGAAATCCCCCCTGACACTGTGAGCATAAATAAAACTCATAATCACTGGTTTCTATGATATGATTTAGCCTTGCATTGTCATCTGGATAAAATGATTGGCATTCCACCAACTATATTCCACCTTTATATGTATTTCTCAGTTCAACAAGGAGGCTGATAAGGTGATCGAGGAAATGAAGCTCAAGGTTGTCTACACATTGCCCAGTGGAAGCTCAGACGACTCTGGTGTTACATCTTCAGCAAATAGGAGCTTCAAGCAGGGCGGTGATGATCTCTCGGTGAGATTGGCTAGCTCTATCATCTACGTAGGAAACATATGTTGGATCTGCTAATAAAAATTTATTACAAAGGCTAACTGTATTTCACATGTTTATGCTTTACCTTGCAGATGCTGAAGAATGCAAGCATTGAAGAGGTAACGCGCTCTATCCAAACAGAATTTTCGCATGTTTATTTAGAAACCTGACCAAAAACTGCTAGCAAAGACATTTCCCCTGATTAGTTCTGAGAAAGAATTATTCTACCATTTAGACTTGACAGGCTTGAAGCCTCTACCGAACTCTGTCATATTGCGCTGCGCACTTCCAAAAAATATGCATTATGTTCATCTTAGGATCTTTTTAATACTTTGCAGTACGTTTTTGCACTGAGGTCGTTGCTATAGTCTTGCAAATACTATTTCTCTCTTAGATTCTTAAATGCAGAAGCAAATACACGCTACCTTTTCTTATATAAAATTATGAAAAGAGCAAATATGGGAAATAGGACAATGTTCAAGCACCATCAAATTATTGTTGAAATCAGCGTAAAGTTGGTCGAGCGTGAGAAAAGGTACCTATACTTCCAGGCCGGTGTCATAATTGAGGTAGGAAGGGATGCCCAGAAGCCCGCGAGCATGTTGCCCTATGTACATAGTTAATTGTGCAATGGGACCAGAATTCGGAATTTTTTACCCACTTTTGTTCATCTGGCCAGAGTATCTTCCTTTATCCTGATTGACATATTCCAACTCAAACTTTTTTCCAAAAATCATGATTCTAAAGTGTGTCCTGGATGAGATATGCTCACTGTGCAGCAATTAACTTTTATGATCAAGCTGTTACTAATATAAAACATATTATGTGAACCTTTGGTCCTTTTTACTCAGTAAATTGTTCCTTTCCTTTTATCCAGATCCAGACAATACAGCGTCTGAAGGACGAAAGGGATAACAATCTTCAGCAAAATCAACAAATGCAACGTGAACTGGTGCTGTATATTGACCTTTTCACGCTCCATGTCGTTTCTACTCACTGTTTTAGTTCAGTTCAGCTCCTAGTTTGCTTAAGCATATTAACATTTGGATTTTGATGCTTTTGCTTATTTCTCATTGTTTGAATCCATAACTAAATATGTAAAAGGCAGATAATGATAAATATTATTTTATAAAAAAGTATGACTTTTGAGCAAATGCAAAAGAATATGTTGGTCCTTGATGAGAAACAAGTTTTTTGTTTTGCAATGTGTCATTAATCACATTCTATTTGTATAAATATAAAAAATTGGCTTGATTACCATTTTTCCCTTGCCATAAATTACTTTGTGGATGTTTTAGCAAAAACAAAGTCAAAGCACTATATTATTTTGTCCTTTGTCCTACTAGATCATTTATTTATCGAGAGGACACAGACTAAGAGCTGGACCTTGGAAATGGAAAACCAAGTCACTATGGCGTTAGCTCAATTTTGGAGTGAAACTAGATTGCCAAAGGGTAGTGGGCCAGTTAAATCAGACTTGATACTATGGATATGCCATGGCGTCTACTGTTCGTTCTTTTTCTGCCAGCAGTTAATATGGTCACTTTAGACGCTGATATAACAGAAAATGAACAGAAATGTGAGGTGCCACCTGCCAATCATGCTAAGTTTATTTCCATATTTTTATTACTTTTGACTCTAAAATGTAGATTGGCGGTTGATACCGAAGTACTAAACCTAGGTTAACTTCTGCATGAAATGCTGATTGCCTACATATACATCCTCGCTTATATTGGATTTATCCCTAAATTAAAAAAAAACATTTCAGGACATGCTGAGGAGGCGTAGAAGCCGCAAAGGCGATGCTGGTTTCTCTTTGACCTTTGCTGCTTTTGCTGGGATCATAGGTCTCCTGGTTGGGCTCTTGATGAGCCTCATCTTCTCTTCCCCACCAGCGACTGCTTAGATGCCAAGATTGAAGCCTAGAGTAACAGTATTCAGCTCAGTTTCCAGATGCTTGGGGAGAAAGATTAAAAGTTATATTACTCTAGTCTCAACTATCATTCTTTGTTCTTTGCATTGTAGGTATACATGCCTTATCACAACGGGCTTGCAATGTTTAGCCCGTTTTTGCTTCGTCTTCCATTTGTATTTATATTCCTCTACTGTGTATTTTTTCTGTATAATTAGCTTGGCATATATCAGGAAGACAAATGTATGCATTCACCTATTAGAAATGTAAAGGCTGAAAAGGCTAGTGACCCTCTTTCAAAATGTAGGACATATTTTGTTTCTAGACTTTGATCAATAGTATGTAATTTGTTTTATACAAAAATTGATAGAAACACGTGTTCAAAAACATTTTTTCCTTATATTTTCCATATCATAACAATTACAGAATATAATATACAAAATTTACAGTCAAAATACAAACTTAGAAAACCAAAATATTCCACATATCTCTGAATTGGGGGAGTAACTTTAAGAAAACATGTTTGGAAATCTAATGAACCAGCTGACGCATGGACCATTCTTATGTTTAGAGCCTCATTTATTTAGTGGATTATAAAACATGGGAATAGGAAAAACTTAAGACTTTAATGGAAAACACAAAAATATGCAACTAAAGTTGTTTGATCACGTCACAAGAACAATGCACAAATTACTTTGAAGAATTAGGTGTTCACTATAGCTGTTATAGAAACATAGAAATGCTTCCAAGAGGTTGTACTCACTCAAAAAATTCCTTTGAATTACATGCAAATTAGTTTATAGGAAAATAGAAAAACCTAAAGATACATTCCTCTAATTTCCTATTCAACAAAGAGACGCTTGGTTATTATTATGCTCATGACGGTATTAGATTGTAGTCGGCTCCACTAAAATAAGGGCTTGCAAAAAGGTTCCGATTGCACTTCTCGAGCTAGAGTTTGCTTTTGAGAAGATTTCTTGCCTTTTCTTCTTTCAAATTTCCATTTCCAAGTCATGTGAGAAATAATAATTTGTATATTGACCAAGTTGCGCATCATGAAACATGCATGTGTTTATTTAGAGTGATCTAAAAGATCTTTACAGAGGAGTACATGGTTGTCGTCCTAGAAATAAATAAAAATGGATGGCAGATAACCTTTTTTGTAGAATAGGAAGTGCATAGGCATGATGCCCCCATACTGAGTACTCCCTGGTACTCCCAAGTCCAGAAACATCTCCCTATAAGTCATGATCTATCATGTCACAAAATTTGAAATTTAAACCCAACTCACATACTATAAAGTAAAAAGTATAGATATAGCTATGAATAGCAACTAACTTAATGTTTTTTCTTCTGTGAATTCGCCCACTAACATTAGTGGCAACATTTTACCTTTTCTTTCTCTCAAGAGTTTTGATGTAGAATTTGGTGACATAATGAATGCCCTAGGTGGAATTATAGGGACTCCCAACCCCAACTATATACTACTATGTCTGTTTGGATTTATTAGTCCCCCTTGTATTTTGGTTAAACTTTGACATTTAATTGAACTACCAAAAAATAATTTATGTACCACAAAAATAGTATCATTGAAAACCTCCTTTTTAATATGAACCAAATAATATAGGCTTTATTTTTTTTTGCGGGTGAAATAATGTAATACTCCTCACAGAAGGTTCATACAATCAATCGCAGCTAGCTCCGTAGCAACCAAAGGCCCCGAACTGATCCAAGTCATAGTTTTGCGTTCTAAACGAGCAAACTTAGCTAAACTATCACTAACCTTATTTTGGCTACAATTGATATCATCAATGAGTAATACAAGATTCACGAAGAGACATATGGTATCTAATCTCCTTAATGAGCGATGCGTAGATAGATCTATCCACCTCTTTTGCCTGGATCAACTTTATGGTCAAAATTGAGCACAAAATACAATAATATGAACCCAATAATATAAGCTTTATGACATACAGTTTATATTTTGTTTGTCAAATTTATGGTCAAAATTGAGCATAAAATAGAAAAGGACCAATAAACCCGAGCGGAGGTTTTTTTTAGGCTAAAACACACGCTTTATTACTCAAGAATGTTCTGAGGAATACATCTCAAGTTTGGAGGTTGAAGCAGCCAAACATGACGACCAATAGACAGACTAAGCGCGTATTTAACGAGGCTATGTGCCTCGATATTTGTAGTTCTACGTTCAAAATAAAAGAACAAGATTGAAATTCAGACTCCATTTGCTTGATCTCCCGGATAATATGTGCATGTGTTCCTCCATTGCCTTCAGAAATATTTGAGACCACTTCCTTGCAATTTGATGCGACCACCACTTGTGTTTGCATGAGATCGGGCGCCAACGCCAAAGCCTCCCTGCAAGCTAGGGCTTCAAGAGACGCCGGGTCGGAGACACCCTCAAAACATATGGCTGAAGCTCCCATGAACGAGTCAGGCTCGACAGATGACACCCACTGATCCTCGCCTTGCTGATTTGGTTGTAGCCCCGTCCACTTTGATCTTGCAGTGGCCTGGTGGTGGAGGAGTCCAGCGCTGGTTCACTTTTGGAGCTCGCACCCGGTTCTGTTGTGTAGGCCTCGAGGCTGATATCTCTGAGATGAAACGATCAACAAAGAGGTGCGTGCCCGCTGGACTTTGAAATATATTTTCATGGATTGCCTTTGAAAGGATCGAGAAGAGGTGTCTAGAGGGGGGGGGGTGAATAGACTCTAATCAAGAAAAGTTGCAGTTTTTAATTTCCTTAAATTGATGTGGAGTTTTAGCACAAGTTTAAACATTCACAATACATATCAAGCAAGCATGACAAGAGTATATGAGCAGCGGAAAGTAAAGCATGCAAGTTGCAAGAATTTAAAGTGAAGGGATTGGAGTGTGCAAACGCAATTTGGAGACACGGAGATTTTTTATCCGTGGTTCCGATAGGTGGTGCTATCGTACATCCACGTTGATGGAGACTTCAACCCACGAAGGGTAACGGTTGCGCGAGTCCACGGAGGGCTCCACCCACGAAGGGTCCACGAAGAAGCAACCTTGTCTATCCCACCATGGCCGTCGCCCACGAAGGACTTGCCTCACTCGGGTAGATCTTCACGAAGTAGGCGCTCTCCTTGCCCTTACAAACTCCTTGGTTCAAATCCACAATCTTGACGGAGGCTCCCAAGTGACACCTAGCCAATCTAGGAGACACCACTCTCCAAGAAGTAACAAATGGTGTGTTGATGATGAAATCCTTGCTCTTGTGCTTCAAATGATAGTCTCCCCAACACTCAACTCTCTCTCATAGGATTGGATTTGGTGGAAAGCTGATTCGAGTGGAAAGCAACTTGGGGAAGGCTAGAGATCAAGATTTATGTGGTTGGAATGGAATATCTTGACCTCAACACAAGTGTAGGTGGTTCTCTCTCAGAAAATGTATGTTGAAAGTGTAGGCATGTTCTGATGGCTCTCTCCACGAATGAAGAGTGGGTGGAGGGGTATATATAGTATCCACACAAAAACTAACCGTTACACACAAATCACCAAACTCGGTGGGACCGAATCGTTAAACTCGGTCAAACCGATTTAGTTCATAATGTGACCGTTAGGGTTTTCGGTGGGACCGACATGTCAACTCGGTGAGACCGATTTAGTTAGGGTTAGGGCATAACATAATCTCGGTGAGACCGATTTTGCTAATAGACAAACAGAGAGTTGGTCAGGCAAACTCGGTGGGACCGATTCGCTCATCTCGGTTGGACTGAAATGTTACGAAGGGGTGACAGAGAGTTTGCATTGCAATCTCGGTGGGACCGATTGCATATTTCGGTGAGACCGAAATTATTGCAATAGGCAACAGAGAGTTTGCAATCTCATCTCGGTGAGACCGAGATCCCTATCGGTGAGACCGAAAAGACTAGGGTTTCTGGCAGTGGCTATGTCAATTGAACTCGGTGGCGCCGGATAGAAAGTTTCGGTGGGGCCGAGTTTGACTTTTGGTTTGGGACATATGTGGATGTGAGAAAGTGGTTGAGGGCTTTGGAGCATATCACTAAGCACTTTGAGCAAGTAAGCCATTAAGCAACACCTCATCCCCTCTTAATAGTATTGGCTTTTTTATGGACTCAATGTGATCTTGGATCACTAAAATGAAAATGTAGAGTCTTGTGCTTTGAGCTTGAGCCAATCCTTTGTCCTCAGCAACTTGAAGAGGTTCCACATCCTCTAGTCCATGCCACTCCATTGTTGAACTTATCTGAAACATACTAGGTAGAAGCATTAGTCCAACAAGAGATATGTTGACATTAATTACCAAAACCACCCAGGGAGCACTTGTGCTTTCAATCTCCCCCTTTTTGGTAATTGATGACAACATACATCAAAGCTTTAGATAAAGATATAGGGAATAACAAGTAAAGCTTTGTAAGGACATGCAACATGCATAGGCTCCCCCTACATGTATGCAATCATGTGAATATGGAACATAAGAGCATATGAGTGCATAATCATGACAGAACAAGCAATGAGTTACATGTATCTTGGCTATATGCATCAGAGCAAATGATGTAAATATGGGAAATGTACCTTCATGCTCATGAGTCCTTCTTGCAAACAATATGTACAACAGCAAGAAATCCTCATACACATGACTGTGATGCATACACTTACCTTGTGGTCTTGAGTTGGCTTAGGAAGGAGTGAACCTGAGTAAACAAGGTTAGATAACACAGATGCACCTACTAGCCAGAGCAAACAGCAGAAACCACAAGAGTACCAAGACTGGGATGACATGTATAGAGTGAGTACCAAGTACTCTATTAGATATAGACATGTCCCCAAAGGTAAAGATGTGCAATGAATTCAAGAGTTTCCTTCCCTTAGATGTCTTGCTCCCCCTGAATCTATCATGGGATACTGGGAGAAGGTAGGGAACAGAAAAACAAAGCAAAGACCAAAAACAGAGCTAATGCAAACAATCAAATATGAACATGTCTTTCCCCTCTTAAAGACATGTGACTTCTCTCCTCTTGAACACCAAGCGTCTGAGGTTTCTACTCTCTCCCCCTGAGTATTCTCTCCCCTTGTAAGAATGATTAAGATTTTGATGTGATCTCTCTCCCCCCCTTTGACATCAATTTCCAAGAAGGGTTCTTCTGGATTTTGTTACAAATGGGTTTGGTCCTTGAGTCACAGAGCAAAGCAGCAAGTCGAATGTGATGCTGGTAGAGGACAAGTATCATTGAGTGGAGCTGGAATAAAAAGAGTGCAGGAACAAGTGGCAAACTGTCTTTTCTGTAGTTTAAATCGGTAGCACCGAGTTGTGTGCTTCGATGGCACCGAAAGAATTTGGTTGGACCGAAGAAAACAAACCGGCGTGACCGAGTTCATCACAGTGAAAACACTTGTCACCTCAGCTCACTAGGCAATTAAGACCTCACAAGGATTTGCAAGGAATTAGCTGAAAGATTTGCAAAGAATTGGATGCAGGGAATGCAGAATACAAATAAACAGAAAAGGAATCTAGATGAAGTTTTTTTTGAAAGGGGAAACAAATATGCATGAGACAAATGCAAGAGCACGGAGAAACACAAGAGAACTTCATCTAGAATTGGTCGGTAACAAAGTCACCTATGTTAGAGTATATTGACTTAGGAGTCAAGTGAGGTCACTTGATCATTTGTCATACTCATCGTTTAAGCTCAAAATGGGGTTACCATTTTTCATTTAAGCATCTTGAAGTATTCACATCTTGTTGAGTTGCTTTGACCCATGACTTGGAGCAGAGCTTCTCTAAGATGGAATAACATACCTTGGGTGGTGGTGTTGATCTTGATCATGTAGTTGAACTTGTGTGGGATGCTCAAGGTTGCTCATCAAGATTTGGGAGCACCACTTGGAATTTGAGTTCATCTACCTACATGGGTTAGTCTTGCAAGGAAGAGCACTTGTGTATCCAAAATGACAATCATAAGACTTAATATAGAATTGTCAAAGGATATGTTTGAAGGGTTTCGTGCTTCCTTGTCTTCAACCACCATTGTGTAGAGACTTGGTGATGTAGAAATTGCTCAAGATGTGAGTGAGTTGCAATCTCATAGATTTAGATTCATCCAAGTACCTACAAGGGTTAGATAGCATGCAAGGGTGCAAATATATCCAAGACATATAAATAGCATCATGAAAGAAATATCAAGGATTAGTCAAAGGCTCATGCCTTGCATGTATCCAAATGGAGTTCCTACTCCAAGTTTGAAGCATCAATGATGTTCAATTCACCTCTCAAACGGCAAAAGACTTTCTCATCAAGCGGTTTGGTGAATATATCCGCCAATTGCTTATCGGTGCGAACATGCTTAAGATCAATGTCCCCTTTGGCGACATGATCTCGAATGAAATGATGACGAACTTCAATATGCTTAGTTCGAGAATGTTGCACGGGATTGTGAGCAATCTTGATAGCGCTCTCATTGTCACAAAGCAATGGAACATGTTTCACATATATCCCATAGTCTTTAAGAGTTTGGGTCATCCAAAGTAATTGAGCACAACATGAACCAGCGACAATGTATTCCGCTTCGGCGGTGGATAAGGATACCGAGTTTTGTTTCTTGGAGGACCAAGACACAAGAGATCTACCAAGAAATTGACATATACCCGAAGTGGACTTTCTATCAACCTTGTCTCCGGCATAGTCCGAATCGGAGTAACCAACAAGATCGAAAGAAGACCTCTTAGGATACCAGATGCCAAAATTTGGTGTATGTATTAAGTATCTCACTATCCTTTTCACAGCCTTAAGATGACATTCTTTGGGGTCCGCTTGAAATCGTGCACACATGCACACACTTAGCATAATATCGGGACGAGAGGCACATCGATATAACAATGAACCAATCATAGAGCGGTAAACTTTTTGATCAACCGGTTCGCCATCTTTGGTCAAATCAAGATGTCCACTAGTAGGCATGGGTGTAGTCATACCTTTGCATTCTTGCATATTGAACTTCTTGAATAAGTCCTTGGTGTACTTTGTTTGAGAGACAAAGGTACCTTCCTTAGTTTGCTTGATTTGCAAACCGAGAAAGAATTTGAGTTCACTCATCATAGACATCTCAAACTTCTCCGACATTAGCTTTCCAAACTTCTCACTAAAGTGAGGGTTAGTCGAACCAAATATAATATCATCAAAATAAATTTGGCACACAAATAGTTCTCCATTAACCCTTTTAGTAAAAAGAGTAGAATCAATTTTTCCAATTTCAAAGCCTTTTTTCAATAAGGAACTTGGTCAAACATTTATACCATGCTCTAGGAGCTTGTTTAAGACCATAAAGAGCTTTGTGAGGTTTGTAAACATGATTAGGTTTCTTAGGATTGACAAAGCTGGGAGGTTGCTTAACATAAACTTCCTCCTCGATTTCACCATTTAGGAAAGCACTTTTAATATCCATTTGGTACAAGGTGATATCATGATGATTAGCATAAGCAAGTAAGATGCGAATGGACTCAAGTCTAGCAACGGGGGCATATGTCTCACCATAGTCCATACCTTCGACTTGAGTGTAGCCTTGGGCGACGAGACGTGCTTTGTTGTGAACTACTTGTCCATCTTCATCTTGCTTGTTGCGAAACACCCATTTTGTACTGATGATGTTGTGGTTGTTGTCGGGCTTTTCAACAAATGTCCACACTTGATTTCTCTCAAAGTTGTGTAGCTCTTCATGCATAGTGTTTATCCAATCCGGATCTTCCAATGCTTCTTCAACCTTCATAGGTTCAATGCTAGAGATGAACGAATAATGTTCACAAAAATTAGCCAAACGAGTTTTAGAGCGAGTGATTCTCCCGGTTTGGATATCATTGTAGATTTGCTCGACGGGATGGTCTCTGGTGACTCTTGCTCGAACTCGTGGGAGCTTTTGCTTTGATCGGGGTGGAACATCTTCTTCATCTTGTCCTTCTTCTTGGCCTTCTTCATTGTTGACGTTGTCGTTCTCTTGTCGTGGTGGAGAAGGAGGTTGTTGATGTTCATCTTGGTGTACTTCCTCGTTTTCTTCATCTTGGTGTGTCCCACTTGTGGATGCTTCCGTATCAACTCTTGGTTCACCTTGTCGTGAGGTGGAAGCTTCCACTTGGATGGACGAGGTACTCTCCTTCACCTCCGTTGGACGAACCTTGCCAATAGACAAGTCTTGGATTGCTTTCGAAGGGTCTTTGTCTCCTACATCAATTGGCAATTGCTCTACTTGCGAGCCGTTAGATTCATCAAACTTCACATCTATCGTCTCTTCAACCTTCCGGGTGAAATTGTTGTAGACACGGTAAGTGTGAGAGTTTGAGCCATAACCAAGTAGAAAACCTTCATGAGATTTAGGAGCAAATTTAGAACGACGATGCTTATCAAGAATGTAGCACTTTGAGCCGAATACTCGAAAGTATCCAACTTGGGGTTTGTTACCGGTGAGGAGCTCGTATGCCGTCTTGCCGAGTAGCTTGTGAAGATACAAGCGATTTGTTGCATGACAAGCTGTCTCAACCGCTTCCGCCCAAAAGTGTTTTGGAGTCTTGTACTCATTAAGCATCGTTCTTGCCATCTCAATAAGAGTCCGGTTCTTCCTCTCAACAACTCCATTTTATTGAGGTGTGTATGTGGCCGAGAACTCGTGTGAAATCCCCTCTTCATCAAGAAAGGTATCCACATTTGCGTTCTTGAACTCCATTCCGTTGTCGCTCCGAACCTTCTTCATCTTCACTTCAAATTGATTTTGGGCCTTCCTAGCGAAGCTTTTGAAGATCTTTTGGACCTGCGATTTATCATCTAGAAAGAACACCCACGTAAATCTTGAAAAATCATCGACTATGACTAGACCAAATGAGTTACCACCAAGACTCTTGTAAGCATTGGGACCAAAGAGATCCATGTGAAGTAGCTCGAGCGGTCTTCTCGTGGTCATGATGTTCTTCACTCACGGGGTGACTCCCTCCAACTTGTTTTCCTGCCTGACAAGTACTACAAAGTCTATCCTTGTCAAATATAACATCTTTTACTCCAAGGATATGATCACCTTTAATAAGCTTATCAAGATTTCGCATGCCCACATGACCTAACCTTCTATGCCACAACCAGCCTTTAGAAGATTTAGCAATTAAGCAAGTTCTAGGTTGATCCTTTTTAGTGAAATCAACAATGTAAATATCACCTCTACGTATACCGGTAAAGACCATTTTATGATTGTCTCTCCGTAACACTTGGCAATCTACTTCAGGGAATAGGACATTGAAACCGAAATCAGCAAGTCTAGATACTGAAAGTAAATAGTACCCAAGAGATTCAACGAGCATGACATTTTGTATGGAGCTATCATGTGAGATGGCCACCTTATCGAGGCCAACCACCTTACCCTTTGAGTTATCACCAAAAGTGACATACTTTCGAGGGTCGTCGTTTTCAGCAAGCTCACGAAACATATCTTTGTCTCTGGTCATATGATCAGTACATCCACTATCAAGGACCCATTCCTTTCCTCCAGCCATGTAGCCGCGAAGATTAGCCATAAGACCAAAGTGTGTCATCGCATCATCAAGATCATAGTCACTATCATCATCCTCATCATAGTATCCATGTTCAACATCGTCTTGTATTTGATCAATTCCTAGAGAGGGTAATTCATTAGATAAATGATCATCACAATAGTCATCCTTATGAATTCTAATAGCTTCGGATATGATGTTGCTAATGATTCCAACATTTCCTTTGGCACGCATGAGATTGGTAAGCTCAAATAAACAATCACCAAACTTAGGATCACTAGAATTCATCTTACTCAAGGCAATAGACTTATGGAGAATTTCATCTAAGTTTTGCAAGGAATAGTTTGGAAATCTTTCCTCAAGAAATCTCCATATAGTGTGAGCACACTCAAGAGTACAAACATCCAATCAAGTTTCTAGGCAAGCCTCTAGTGATAAGATTAACAGTTCTAAGGTTGCGGATCATGTCAATAGACTCATCAAGGGTAGGATGCAAAGGATCAACATGAGGTGCACAAGGGCTAGCAATGTACTTGTTCAAATGATATTCATTGAAAATCTCAAGCAACTCATTTTTCCATTCATGAAAGAACTCTCCATCAAGAATAGGCACTCTATGTCTAAGACTCCCCAATGTAGACACATCCATCTTCCTCCAATGGTGATTAAACCAAAGCAATGTCGACCAAAGCTCTGATACCAATTGAAAGGATCGAGAAGAGGTGTCTAGAGGGGGGTGAATAGACTCTAATCAAGAAAAGTTGCAGTTTTTAATTTCCTTAAATTGATGTGGAGTTTTAGCACAAGTTTAAACATTCACAATACATATAAAGCAAGCATGACAAGAGTATATGAGCAGCGGAAAATAAAGCATGCAAGTTGCAAGAATGTAAAGTGAAGGGATTGGAGTGTGCAAACGCAATTTGGAGACACGGAGATTTATTATCTGTGGTTCCGATAGGTGGTGCTATCGTACATCCGAGTTGATGGAGACTTCAACCCACGAAGGCTAACGGTTGCGCGAGTCCATGGAGGGCTCCACCCACGAAGGGTCCACGAAGAAGCAACCTTGTCTATCCCACCATGGCCGTCGCCCACGAAGGACTTGCCTCACTCGGGTAGATCTTCACGAAGTAGGCGATCTCCTTGCCCTTACAAACTCCTTGGTTCAAGTCCACAATCTTGACGGAGGCTCCCAAGTGACACCTAGCCAATCTAGGAGACACCACTCTCCAAGAAGTAACAAATGGTGTGTTGATGATGAACTCCTTGCTCTTGTGCTTCAAACGATAGTCTCCCCAACACTCAACTCTCTCTCATAGGATTGGATTTGGTGGAAAGATGATTTGAGTGGAAAGCAACTTGGGGAAGGCTAGAGATCAAGATTTATGTGGTTGGAATGGAATATCTTGACCTCAACACAAGTGTAGGTGGTTCTCTCTCAGAAAATGTATGTTGGAAGTGTAGGCATGTTCTGATGGCTCTCTCCACGAATGAAGAGTGGGTGGAGGGGTATATATAGCCTCCACACAAAAACTAACCGTTACACACAAATCACCAAACTCGGTGGGACCGAATCGTTAAACTCGGTCAGACCGATTTAGTTCATAATGTGACCGTTAGGATTTTCGGTGGGACCAACATGTCAACTCGGTGAGACCGATTTCGTTAGGGTTAGGGCATAACGTAATCTCGGTGAGACCGATTACACAAACTCGGTGAGACCGATTTTGGTAATAGAGAAACAGAGAGTTGGTCAGGCAAACTCGGTGGGACCGATTTGCTCATCTCGGTTGGACTGAAATGTTACGAAGGGGTGACAGAGAGTTTGCATTGCAATCTCGGTGGGACCGATTGCATATTTCGGTGAGACCGAAATTATTGCAATAGGCAACAGAGAGTTTGCAATCCCATCTCGGTGAGACCGAGATCCCTATCGGTGAGACCAAAAAGACTAGGGTTTCTGGCAGTGGCTATGTCAATTGAACTCGGTGGCGCCGGATAGAAAGTTTCGGTGGGGCCGAGTTTGACTTTTGGTTTGGGACATATGTGGATGTGAGAAAGTGGTTGAGGGCTTTGGAGCATATCACTAAGCACTTTGAGCAAGCAAGCCATTAAGCAACACCTCATCCGCTCTTAATAGTATTGGCTTTTCCTATGGACTCAATGTGATCTTGGATCACTAAAATGAAAATGTAGAGTCTTGTGCTTTGAGCTTGAGCCAATCCTTTGTCCTCAGCAACTTGAAGAGGTTCCACATCCTCTAGTCCATGCCACTCCATTGTTGAACTTATCTGAAACATACTAGGTAGAAGCATTAGTCCAACAAGAGATATGTTGACATTAATTACCAAAACCACCCAGGGAGCACTTGTGCTTTCAGCCTTCCGTCGAGCGTGCCAAATAGCCCGTAGAGTAACTAGAGCTCTGATGAAATCTGACGACGATAGTTTCTCCATTATAGTGAAGATCCATCTGCGTGCATCAGGTTCTGTTACCTCACTTAAAACCGACAACAATTGCTCTTCCTCTAGCGCCCACACACATCTTGACATGGTACATTCCATCAATGAGTGACGCCACGAATCCTCATTGCCGCATATTCTGCACCGGTTGGTCGTCGCCATTTTCCGGTGGTGGAGCAGGTCTGCAGTAGGTATGGACTATTGTGCTAATCTCCAAAGAAACACTCGAATTTTCGAAGGAACCTAGATCTTCCAGACACCACGACTGTTCCTTTGATTCAGTATTCGACGAGTCGCTCCGTCCTTCTAGCCAAGCTTCCCTCCGGATTTTAGTTGTTACTAGCATGCGGTAGGCAGATCTTACTGTAAATATGCCCTTACGATCATGGCTCCAAGCCCAGAAGTCATCGACAGGTCTTGTGCATACCGGAATGGATAAGATAGCGTCGGCGTCGAACTTGATAAAAATGCTTTGGACTAGTCCCTTGTTCCAGTCGCCCACATTATGCAAAATGAGCTCGTTCACCATTTGTGGTGGGTTCTGTATCAAACTTGTAATTGGCCTCATGTTATGCTCCCGGGGTAGCCAATTATCCCGCCATATATGAGTAGAAACTCCATTACCAACTCTTCGGATTAGACCCTGAGCCAAAACTCCCTTGCCTTCATATATCGCTTGCCACACTTGAGATGGTGAACTCCCCAACTCAGCTTGTAAGAAATATGTTTCCGGAAAATATTTTGCTTTCAGGATTCTTGCACTGAGAGAACTAGGGTCCTGAAGAATACGCCAAGCCTGCCTAGCCAGCAGAGCAAGGTTGAAAAGTTCTATACCACGGAATCCCAAACCTTCCATATATTTTGGTCTTGTCATGACTTCCCAAGACACCCAAGTAGACTTTCTTTCTCCCTCCTTACTTCCCCACCAACATTTCCTGATAAGAGAATATAGATAAGAGAATTTATATGTTGGCAAAGGCCTCTAGGGAGTAAGAAACAAGACATTGAGTAAACAGGAACAACCTGAGCCACACTTCTAATGAGGACTTCTTTTGCACCAGCAGACGATAATTTTTCCATCCAACCTTTAACTTTGCTCCAAACTCTGTTTCTCAGGTTATTTGAAAGCCCCATTTTTTGAGCTTCCCACATCACTAGGCATACCCAAATACTTCTCAGAAAGTGTTTCGTTTGGGACTTCCAGCACCTCTTTTATCTCATTTATTAGCATTGTAGGGCACCCCTTGCTGAAAAAGATAGATAATTTTGATAGATGTATGCTCAACGTAATAGCATTTTGTTTTCAGAGTCCATCCTCCACGTAATAGCAGCCCGCAAGCTTCAGCAGTGGGCTTGCAGCCCATGGCGCATGCCCGCGAACGAACGATCCCCAGGGAAGCCCACATGCCCCGTGAGGCACCCCAGTAAAAAACGGCCTTTTTCTCAAAAAGAAAAAGAGAGAGCAGAAACGGCCTTCTTCTAAAAAAGGAAAACGGAGACGGCCTAAACGGAGCTCAATTCATGACTTCTTCGCGGGTACGGCCGCCCCGCGGCGCGTCGGCGGCGCAAACAGCAAACCCCTCCCATCACCTCAAAAGAAAAAAAGCAAGCCACTCTCACCGTGCGTCCTGCCACCACCGCCGCCCGCGTTCCAGTGCTCTACCGCCACCCCAGGCGCGGCAAATTAGGCGGGCTCTGTTTCCACGCCTGCATGTGTCCGTCGCTAACGGGCCTCGTCGTCGCCGGGACAGTTCCTAGTGGGATCGTTTGAATGTGTGCTTTCGGACCCGTGCAGCACCGGAGCTCGCGGCATCCGCACGCCGCCGGAGCAAAAAGAGGCCTCGTCGGTTTTCAGATCGCTGGCATGATCCCCAGGGCGCGGGAGCAAAGCTCGCCGATCCCGAACCTCCATCGGAAACCTCCATCCGGGGAGCCTCCGTCTCGGTGCGCCGTATCCAGCGCGCCATGCCACCATCTCCAGGACGAAAGCGAACGTGCCGATACCATGTCCACGCACTGCCGCATTACTCTGTGCCTGCAACGATCGCGATGCGCTATCCGTGCGACCATGCCTTTGTTTAATGTGCTCGTCATGCGCGCCGCACGCACCGGTCACTGGTGTGTCCGCCGGTGGCATGGAAAGGCCTCCCCATGCCTTGGAGAGCGGAGATCGGCCTGCCTACACCGCAGCGATCGATCGCACCGAGGCATCCGCGGCATGTGCGTCGCCGTGTTCCCATGCTCCGGATGACTCAGCGCCAGGCTATTATCTAGGCCGATTTATCACCATCCGCAATTAATTAATTAACTGGGCTGCTGAGAATCTGTGGGAGTACGCACGCACGCGTTGCAGTACAGTACCCTCTCGAGATCCAGGTGGTCAACATCAATGGCCCAAGGTCTGCACATATCAACATTCAACATTGCCCACGTTCAACACTGTTGTTCTTGTCGACGGTTTGCCTCCTAGCAGTTGGGTGTTCTTGCTGCCACTTTCTCTCTGGAACTTGCACTGCTACTGAATGATGTGCTTTCTGGATATAGTACTCCTACACGACTTTCAAGTAATTTCGGAGATCTAGCCACGAGCTAGTAAATGGCATTTATGCTGGAAACACGAATGTTAGGAAAATAATTGCACGTAAGATAAGGTGATTATTTAGGGATAAGTTAGGAGTCAGTTGACTGATTTTTTTTCCTAGTCGAATTGTTATGCAAAACACACGGCCAAATGGCCTTCTTCCAAACAACTTACTATATACGCGTGTAAAGCAGATAGCCGTGTAAGTACGGGGAAGAGTAAGATATATCAGTTTTGCTAAATCTCAGTCGACTAAGACTTGGTTATGTCTCAATCAATACTATATTCATGAAATGTCACATTGAGATTCGTGCACTTTTTTACTTTAGATTTTCCTTTTTTCTTTCTTATATATTATGTCACTTGCTTGAGAATTGACCTAGCCACACCCAAGATATACAGGAGACACACACAAAGAGATCCGACCGGTTTGTAGAAGAAACTGTAAATTGTCGCTGATCTTGAATTCGTTGGGACATACTGGCTCCAGTTTTCTCAACTGCAAAGGTATTTATATTGGAGTTTCTTTTTTAATTCACGTTTTTTCTTAAAGAATAGATCCTTAGGAGATGAATCCTCGCTGAAAAAGAAAGGCGATGCGATCCGATCGATTGCCTTCAATAAACGGACTTGCTGCTAACTTATAAGTACATTAGATACCTTTAGTTCATTAACTAGGTGTTAAGTATAAGTATGAAGCTTCAGCATGTTGAGTAAATAGGCAATTTTTCGATTAACTTAATCCACGAGTAAATCACTAGCATGACATTGACATAAATAATCGCATACTGATATTCAATCATGCAAGCACATACTCCCTCCGTCCCAAAATTCTTGTCTTACATTTGTCTAAATACAGAAGTATCAAGTCACATTTTAGTATTAGATACATCCGTATTTAGATAAATCTAAGACAAAAATTTTGGGACGGAGGGAGTACTACGCTAATTGCAGACAGATCTACGCATAACGCTAGCATGGCTAAGACAGAAAACGGAAGGAGCGGGATAAACGAGTTATATCCTCCAGTAGGACAGGCAGAAGCCGCGACGGCGGTGGCGGCAGCGGCGTCCTCAGCGGCCTTCTTGTCGGCTTCAACTTTCTCGGCGGCGGCACGTTCGGCGTCGGTGGACATGGTGATGATGAGGGCGACACAGATGTAGAGGAAGTAGACGAACAGCGAGCAGGCGTAGAGGAAGTAGACGAACAGCGAGCAGACGCGTAGTCGCTTCCCAAAAACCTATTCGCCCCTCTCCCGTACAGGAACCGGAGGGGCGGGGTTCCGGAGACCTGCTCTACCGTCGACCGTGTACGCGGCGGACGGGATGGAGTCATCGGCGGCAGCAACAACAAAGGAACGACAGTGGGCGTGCGTGTGAAGCAGATGCGATCTGATCGTGGCGGCTAGGGTTAGGAGACACTGCACACTTATATAGGCGCAGCCGCGTGGAGAGACGTGGGCTCGACCCACGTCCGAGTACGTGACAGGCCACGATCCGACGTCTCAAATCGTGGCCGAGCTGTCAAAAACTCTCCGTTTGTGACTGGCAAAAATAAGCGCGTATGTGTGAGCTCGGCTCGGCTCATCCCCACAACCCGCGGCGCGTCGCGAGGAGGCGTGGCGTGGCGAGGCGGGCGGCGGAGGAGGAGTGCGCAAGAGCCTCTTCTATTCTCAAGCTCATTTAGAAGAGAAACCCTTATAAAGAGGTCCAACTCCTTCTCCACTAGCGGGGTGGGACTAAACTGTCCACTACACCTAGTGCCAATAACCCACATGGGCCTTTAGAGATTTTTCAGAAATTGGTATATGGGCCTAAAGCCCATCCCAAATTTCAGCAATCCCCCACCAGATCTCGAGGGCCCATTGTGTCCTCTGTTCCAATTGGTGTTTCGATATACCAGTGTTTTCAATGAAGACCTGTTAAGGTTGAGCTTCACCTAGAGCAAGTAGCTACACTCCTTCACAACTGAACAATGGACTATGCCTTGAATTGTCAGTTTGGCGTAAAGAAGCTTCACCACATGTCTTACTGGTATTAGGCTGCCAAAGGCTGACCCCTCGGGTGGAGCATATAAGTCACACTCTTGGCCTATTCATGAGCTTACTAGAGATCACCCTAATCTCATAGACTGTGACCAGCAGTCGGCCTCACATATGTGTGTTCCTCCAAAGATCGCTCTGTAGGATAGCATCTTGCTTACATAAGCTTTGGAACACATTAAGACAATAGTCATCCTATCATACAATATTGAGAGTATTGCATCTCCAACGGAGTGAGTTAGTATAGTTACTCTCCTCAGTTCACCACTGGCTTGTTTTCCCATGTCCTACTTCACGGGATCTCCGATCACATAGGTTGGGTTACCCCATGGCAACTCATGTGGGTCTCATACCCATCTCCCTCGATGCATTAGCTATCACAACACGTGATAGCCCTTTTGTAAAGGGATCTGCCAGATTCTTAGCCGTATGGACATACTCCAACGATATCACTCCGGAGTTTCTTAACTTTCTGACAGCTTTTAATCTCATTCTTACGTGTTTATTGGACTTCATGTTGTCCTTTGAACTCTTCACCTTGGTAATGACAGTCTGATTGTCACAGTTCATAAGGATAGCCGGAACCGGTTTATCAACCAATGGCAAGTCCATCAAAAGATCTCGAAGCCATCCTGCTTCAACACCAGATGTGTCTAATGCTATTAATTCTGTTTACATTGTCGATCTCGTTAAGATCGTTTGCTTGCAAGACTTCAGGAAACAGCGCCACCTCCAAGAGTAAACATATACCCAGTTGTGGCCTTCATCTCATTAGCATGAGAGATCCAATTCGCATCACTATACCCTTCAAGTACCGACGGGTATCCGATATAGTGAAGTCTGTAGTTCATAGCAGATAGTGCATAACTCTCTCAATAGTATGCCAATGCACATCATCCGGGTTGGAAACAAACCAACTCAGTTTGCTCAATGCAAACGCGATGTCAAGCCTCGTTGCGCTCGCTAGGTACATGAGTGAACCAATGACTTGAGAGTATCTCAGATGATCCTTAGCTGTGCCTTCGAACTTTTGAACCAACACACTAGGATCATATGGTGTTTGAGATGGTTCGCAGTCCGAATATCTAAAACGTCTCAACACCTTCTCAACATAGTGGGATTGCAGAAGTGTAATCCCACCCTCATTATCTCTCAGTAGCTTGATGTTCAAGATAACATCAGCCACACCAAGGTCTTTCATCTCAAAATTCTGAGATAGAAATGATTTGACCTCCTTAATGACTTTGAGGTTTGTTCCGAATATCGGTATGTCATCAACATACAAGCACAGTATAACTCCTTCGCCCCCACCATGGCGATAGTATACACATTTGTCAGCCTCATTAACAACGAAACCAACAGATGTCAGAGTTGTATTAAATTTATCATGCCATTGCTTAGGTGCTTGCTTCAGGCCATATAAAGATTTCAACAACCTACACACCTTTCTTTCCTGACCATCCATCACAAAGCCATCTGGCTATTGCATATAGATTTCCTCGTTTAGCTCTCCATTTAGAAAATCTGTCTAAACATCCATCTGGTGGACGAGAAGACCATGCGAGGCCACCAATGAGAGTAATACTCGAATGGTGGTCAGTCTAGCCACAGGTGAATAAGTATCGAAGAAATCTTCTTCTTCTTTCTGGTCATAGCCCTTGGCCACAAGCCTAGCCTTGTACTTTTCAATCGTACCATCGGGCCTAAGCTTCTTCTTGAACACCCACTTATATCCCAATGGTTTGCAACCATATGGACGGTCAGTGATCTGTCATGTCCCGTTAGCCATGATGGAATCCATCTCGCTACGGACCGCATCCTTCCAGTAGTCAGCTTCTGGAGAGGCATACACTTCTGAAATAGAAGTGGGAGTATCATCCATGAGGTATACGAAGAAATCATCACCAAAGGTCTTTGCAGTCCTTTGTCTCTTGCCCCTACCAAGGGTTTCCTCATTATCCTCCTCGGGATTTTCATCATGTGTTCGTTCATAATATTCCATAGGAATGGCAGGCTCACGAGTCTACTCGGATTCCTGTCTAGAAGTGCTTTGCATATCTCTCATAGGAAAAATATCCTCGAAGAATGTAGCATCCTTAGACTCCATAATTGTACCGACCTTCTGGTCAGGTACCTCAGATTTCACTACTAGAAATCTATAGCCAAAGCTGTTCTTAGCGTAGCCTGAATTAACGCAATCCACCGACTTGGGTCCAAGCTTACGCTTTTTGAGGATAGGCACATTGACTTTCACCAAACAGCCCCAAGTACGCAAGTACGAGAGTGTTGTCCTTCTCTTCGCCCATTTCTCATAGGGAGTGATCTCATTATCCTTTGTCGGAACTTTATTCAAGACATGACAAGCCGTCAATATAGCCTCCCCCACCATGCCTTGGATAAACCCGATGTATCTAACATGACGTTAACCAAATCAATTAGAGTACGGTTTTTCTGCTCGGCAACCCCGTTTGACTGGGGTGAATAGGGAGGCGTCCTCTCATGAATAATGCCGTGTTCCGCACAAAAAGAATAAACTCACTCGTGAAGTACTCTCCACCACGATTTGATCAGACTTGTTTAATTTTCTTTTCAAGTTGATTCTCAACTTCTGCCTTATAGATTTTAAAGTAGTGTAGAGCCTCATCTTTAGTATCTAATAAATATACATAGCAATATCTAGTGGAATCATCTCTCAATGTCATGAAGTATTTCTTTCCACCTTTAGTCAACACACTATTCATCTCACAAAGATCAGAATGTATGAGTTCTAATGGTGCCAAGTGTCTCTCCTCCACAGCCTTGTGAGGCTGGCGAGGTTGCTTAGCTTGCACGCATGAAAGGCACTTAGAACCTTTGGCTAAAGTGAAACTCGGGATTAAATCCAACTTAGCTAGCCGCATCATAACACCGAAACTAATGTGACAAAGACGTGAATGCCAAACTTGAGAGAGAGGGGGAGGAGTATGCAGTGGAGGGGGAGGAGTAGGCCGGCCCATGGGGGGCGCACCAAGAGGGGGGAGTCCTACTAGGACTCCGTTCCTAGTAGGATTCGGCCCCCCTCCTTCCTTCCAACGGAGAGGGAAAGGGGAAAGGGAGAGAGAGAGGGAGAAGGAAAGAGGGGGGTGATGAGGACATAGACCTGGGGTAGGGTAATAGGCCTGACCTATACGTCCTACCTAAGGTCCTTGTACCAGAAGCAAAGAAGTTCAAAAGTAAATAGAGGGGGCCCACAAAGGTGTCGAGTGCAATCCACTCGACCTACCATTCACTCGGAGACCCCTCCTTATTTAGGTCACTCGACCACTAAACCACTCGACGTGCAGAAGACCTAAAGCCACTCCACGCAGCAACGGTCGGGCGTTTACTCATATACTTAATGATCATTTATAGCACTTTATTACGGACGTTACCTGTAACGCTCTCTCTTTATGTACATTGAACCCTGTGTAACGGAGGGGAGCTGGGGTCTTGGCGCACTCTATATAAGCCACCCCCTCCTCTGGGACAAGGGTTCGCACCACTCTAAACACACACATACATAATCCAGTCGACCGCCTCCGGGCTCCGAGACGTAGGGCTGTTACTTCTTCCGAGAAGAGCCTGAACTCGTAAAACTCGTGTGTACAACTTCGCCATAGCTAGGATCTTGCCTCTCCATACTTACCCCCCTATTCTACTGTCAGTCTTAGTACCATGACAGTTAGCGCCCACCGTGGGGCAGGTGTCTTAGCGACTTATTGGAGAAGTCGCGATTTTTTTGATCCCCATCATCACGGTTTCCGGCGGAGGATTGGCCGAAGGCCGCGAGGTCCGTCTCGGCGCGCTCGTGTTCGTCGCCGACGACTCCGCTTGGCTCCAAGAGGCTCCACTCGACATCGAGGCTCTCCCCGTCCGCGGGGCTACGCACTTTCGCGCATGCGTCCGCGGCGTCCTTCTTCGGCAGCCGTCGACTCAGTATCGGTCGGCTCCTATCACGTCCTCACCCCCCGCTGTTTGCTGGTGCAAGCGTTCTGGTCGGTCGCGGCTCCAGCGGTGGGTGAGGCATGCGGTGGCCCGCCAATCGGCCACCCCACAAGTCGCGGCGATCGAGCCCGACGGAACTCTCTACGGCCTGTTCGACTGGCTCCGTCGAGACTGCATCCGAGTGCGACAGCAGCGATCTTGCAGCGGAAGTCCTGATGGTCAACGGACCACGCAGTCCTCCTGGCTTCCCCCGTGACGACGGCGGCGATGGTGGCAGCGATCCGTCGCGTGTCCACGAGGAGTACCGCCCCGAGCCCCTCTCTTCACAACAGAGGGAAGAGCTTCGCCACCGCAATATGGACCCACTTCACACTCCTATCGTTGGAGAAACCCCCGAGGCCCGGGCCTTGGAGGAGGCGCGCCTGGCCAACTTGGTTGAGCGCACTCGACTGGAGAATCTCCAGCATGCACTCGACGAGCGTGCTCGGCAGCGGATTCCTGAATCCAGTCGATGACAGCTTTTTCCGCCTCCAACTCAGGTATACCGAACTCCGATTCAGAATCTCACAGCCGCAGCCCGAATAGCAGAGTCGATTCAGCCTTCCCAGTCGGAAGCTGGCAGAGGTTTGATGGAGATTCGGGCCTTACTCCGAGCTGCGGGAGAGCAGAACACAGCAGTATCTCAGTCGCGGAATAGGATCCACAGCAGATCTGTGATGGCAGACACAGTTCAGTCGGCTCACAGCCCAAGATCGCCTCCGAGGCGTGAGGGACGTGGAGACCGGCGAGATCAGTACAGAAACCGTGAGGAGTATGATCACCGACTCGACCACGATGACCGTCGTCGAGTGCCTACACCTCCCCTAAGGAGTGGGTCATACGTGCCTCGGCAGCACGATGACAGACGCCCTCACAGTGGTGGGCCAAGGATTCCAGTCGACCCCCAAGAGCCGGGCTTTGATGCAAGATCTATTCTCGTTCAGGGTCTGGTTGACAGGAACAGAGCTCACAGAGAAGGTCATGACAGAGACTATCCGACTGGCAGCAGAGTGCATGTCTCAGGCCCAGAGTGTTTCAGTAGAGCCATCAGGGCCGCAGTGATTCCTCCCAACTTCAGGTTGGTGACTGGAGTCAGCAAGTTCACTGGTGAGTCCAAGCCTGACACTTGGCTTGAGGACTACCGAGTGGCTGTTCAGATTGGCGGCGGCAATGATGAAGTGGCCATGAAGCACCTTCCTCTGATGTTGGAGGGCTCGGCCAGAGCGTGGTTGAATCAGTTAGCACCTGGCAGCATATATAGTTGGGATGAACTCGCCGAGTGTTTGTTAGAACCTTTGAAGGTACATGCAAACAGCCAGCAGGGTTAACAGAGTTGCAATCCTGTGTGCAGAAACCGAATGAAACCTTGAGGGATTATATCCAGAGATGGATCACGTTGCACCACACAGTGGAGAATGTGTCAGATCACCAAGCAGTTTGTGCCTTCAAGGAAGGTGTCAAGTATCGAGAATTGAACCTGAAGTTCGGTCGGACCGGGGATATGTCTCTGAGTCGGATGGTGGAGATTGCCACCAAGTATGCTAATGGTGAAGAGGAGGATCGACTCCGGAGTGGCAAGCACAAAACAGTTGCCCAAGAAACCGGAGGAGGGAATTCCAGTCGGAAGTAGAAGCGCAAAGCTGAGCCAGCTGCTCCTGGTGAAGCCTTAGCCGTGACTCAAGGAAAGTTCAAGGGGAAGCCCAAAGGGCCGTGGAACCCCAAGAAAGTGAAAGATCAAGATGGAAATGATGTGTTGGATTTACCATGCCACATTCACACCAAAAAAGATGAAGAGGGTAATTTCATTTACCCTAAACATACCACTCGACAGTGTCGGTTCCTGATCCAGCAGTTCTGAGAGAAACAGCCCAAGGAGAAGG
Source organism: Triticum aestivum (assembly GCF_018294505.1). Lineage (NCBI taxonomy): Eukaryota > Viridiplantae > Streptophyta > Magnoliopsida > Poales > Poaceae > Triticum > Triticum aestivum. Next base: position 337,665,535 of record NC_057811.1, on the reverse strand, counting down.
AAAAGGAGTCGAACAAGGGTGAGGATAAAGAAGAAGACGATGATGGTTTCCCCAACGTCAATTCCACTCTGATGATTTTTGCTGATGTTGAGAGCAAAAGTCGACTGAAAGTCATTAACAGAGAAGTGAACATGGTCGCTCCGGTGACACCTAGTTATTTGAAGTGGTCTCAGACTGCCACTACATTCGACCAGTCTGATCACCCAGCGCGCATAGCCACCCCTGGGAGGCAAGCGTTGGTGGTCGACCTAGTTGTTGAAGGCACTCGGCTGACTAAGGTACTGATGGATGGTGGCAGTGGCCTGAATATACTTTATGCTGAAACCTTGAAAGGGCTGGGCATTCCGATGTCCAAACTCAGTGAAAGCAATATGAGTTTCCATGGGGTTATACCTGGCAAGAAGGCAGAATCACTCGGCCAGATTTCCCTCGATGTGGTTTTCGGTGATTCCAAGAATTACCGCAAGGAAAAGTTGACGTTTGAAGTCGTGGATTTCCAGAGTGCTTATCATGCTATTTTGGGCAGGCCTGCTTATGCACGTTTTATGGCTCGACCATGTTACGTGTACCTCAAATTGAAGATGCCTGGTCCCAGAGGAGTGATCACTATCACTGGCAATCGGCAGAAGGCAGAAGAGTGCTTCCAGAAGGGCTGAAAGATCGCCGATGCACAAATGGCAGTAGTAGAATTGCAAGAGTATCAAAAAAATGCAGATCCGAGTGATTTGCTACGAGCCAAGAAGCCTGCCACAGACTCTGCATTTCAGTCGTCCGGTGAAACGAAGCCGATTCACATTCACCCGACCGATCCCAATGCTGCTCTGACTCACATCTCGACAACGCTCGACAGCAAATAGGAAGAAGCGCTCATCCAGTTCCTCCGTGAGAACTGGAACATCTTTGCATGGAAACCTTCTGACATGCCGGGTGTACCCAGGGGACTGGCTGAGCATCGTGTGTGAGTCGACCCAAAGGTAAAACCAGTCAAGGAACATCTTCGACGGTCCGCCGTACAGAAGAGGAAAGCAATTGATGAGGAAGTAGCTCGGCTCCTGGTAGCTGAGTTCGTCTGAGAAATCTACCACTCCGAGTGGCTCGCCAATGTTGTCATGGTCCCCAAGAAGGACGATTCACTTTGCATGTGCATTGACTTCAAGCATATCAATCGGGCCTGCCCAAAAGATCATTTTCCTCTCCCCCGCATTGACCAAATCGTCGACTCGACTGCAGGGTGTGAGCGATTGTCTTTTCTGGACGCCTATTCTGGGTATCATCAGATCCGACTGTATGGACCCGATGAGATAAAAACATCTTTCATCACTCCATTCGGGAGCTTCTGTTATGTCACCATGCAATTCGGCCTGAAGAACGCCGGAGCCACATTCATGAGGATGATTCAGAAGTGTTTGCTCACTCAAATCAGTCGGAATGTGGAAGCATACATGGATGACACTGTGGTCAAGTCACGAAAGGGTTCTGACCTGCTGGCTGACCTTGCTGAAACTTTTGCCAACCTCAGAAGGTATGATATCAAGCTTAATCCATCAAAGTGCACACTCAGAGTTCCTGGCGGCAAATTACTTGGTTTCCTCGTTTCCGAATGAGGGATCGACGCTAACCTAGAGAAAGTTGGTGCTATACTCCGGATGAAACGCCCTGTGCGTGTGCACGATGTTCAGAAGCTTACTGGTTGTTTGGCCGCCTTAAGTCGATTCATTTCTCACCTCGGTGAAAAGGCATTGCCTCTTTACCGGCTGATGAAGAAGTCTGATAAGTTCGAGTGGACTCCTGAAGCTGATGCAACGTTTGTAGAGCTCAAAGCCCTGCTTTCCACCCAGCCGGTGCTTGCTGCCCCAATCAGGAAAGAGCCTTTACTGCTTTACATTGAAGCCACTGGACAAGTTGTCAGTACAGTACTCACGGTCGAGCGGGAAGAAGAAGGAAAAGCCTATAAAGTTCAGTGCCTAGTATATTATGTTTCTGAAGTTCTGACTCCATCAAAGCAAAGATATCCACATTATCAGAAGCTTGTTTATGGGATTTACATGACTATGAAGAAGGTTGCACACTATTTCTCTGACCACTCCATTACAGTCGTCAGCGACGCTCCATTATCAGAGATTCTGAACAATAGAGATGCAACTGGTCGAGTAGCAAAGTGGGTGATTGAACTCCTTCCTTTGGATATCAAGTTTGAGGCAAAGAAAGCTATCAAGTCCCAAGCAATAGCAGATTTCCTAGCCGAGTGGATCGAACAGCAACTGCCGACTCAAGTCCACTCGGAGCACTGGACCATGTTCTTTGATGGCTCCAAGATGCTGAATGGTTCCGGCGCTGGGGTGGTACTGGTATCCCCCCGAGGAGACAAGCTTAGATATGTTCTCCAGATTCACTTTGATTCCTCCAATAACAAGGCTGAATATGAAGCACTCTTATATGGGTTACGTATGGCCATTTCACTCGGCGTCCGTCGCCTCATGGTCTACGGCGACTCAGATTTGGTAGTCAATCAAGTGATGAAGGAGTGGGACGTCAGAAGCCCAGCTATGACTGGTTACTATAATGCAGTGAGGAAGTTGGAAAAGAAGTTTGAGGGGTTAGAGCTCCAGCATATACCCCGACTGAAAAATCAAGCAGCTGATGATTTGGTAAAGATAGGTTCCAAGAGGGAAGCCATTCCCAGCAATGTGTTTTTGGAACACATTCATACACCTTCAGTTCAAGAAGATCCTTTCACTGAAGAGCCCCCGCAGCCTAAGAGTGCCACAGATCCGACTGAAGTCGAAGTCCCAGCCGTGGTCGACTTGATCTTGGAGGTTTTGGTCATCACTCCCGACTGGACAGTGCCATACATTGCGTATATCCTTAGGAGGGAACTCCCAGAGGATGAAGAGGAGGCTCGACAGATCGTCCATCGATCCAAAGCCTTTACTGTGATAAGAGGACAGCTGTTCAGAGAAAGTGTAACTGGAGTCAGCCAGAAATGCATAACACCAGAAGAAGGTCGAGTGATCCTCAACGGCATCCACTCGGAAACCTGTGACCACCATGCGTCCTCTCGGACCATTGTGGCCAAAGCATACTGAGCTGGATTTTATTGGCCACGAGCAAATGAAATGGCGAAAGATATAGTCGACAAATGTGAAGGCTGCCAGTTTTACTCCAACATGTCCCACAAGCCTGCATCAGCCCTGAAGACCATTCCACTCGTCTGGCCCTTTGCTGTTTGGGGATTAGATATGGTTGGACCCCCGAGGACTGGTAGGAGCAGCTTCACTCATGTGCTTGTAGCAGTCGACAAGTTTACCAAATGGATTGAAGCCAGGCCTATCAAGAATCTTGAAGCCAACACTGCCGTCAGCTTCATCAGAGAGTTGACATTCAGATATGGGGTTCCGCACAACATCATCACTGATAATGGGTCGAACTTAGATTCTGATGAGTTCAGAGCCTTCTGTGCTTCCCAAGGCACTCGAGCCGACTATGCTTCAGTCGCCCACCCCCAGTCGAATGGACAAGCGGAAAGAGCAAATGGCTTGATTCTCAAAGGACTGAAACCCCGATTGATGCGTGATCTCAAGCATGCAACAGGCGCCTGGGTTGATGAACTTCCATCGGTTCTTTGGGGATTGAGGACAACTCCCAATCGGTCGACTGGCCGAACTCCATTCTTCTTGGTCTATGGAGCTGAAGCTGTTCTATCGAGTGACTTGCTTCACAATGCACCCCGAGTCGAACTTTTCTCTGAAGATGAAGCGGAACAGGCCCGACAAGACGCAGTTGATCTCCTAGAAGAGGAAAGAGAGATGGCCTTAATCCGGTCGACCATTTATCAGCAAGACTTGCGTCGATTCCATGCCAGAAACGTGAGAGGTCGAGCATTTCAAGAAGGAGACTTGGTTCTTCGAGTGGATCAGCAGAAACCACACAAGCTCGCCCCTGCTTGGGAAGGTCCCTTCATCGTCACCAGAGTGCTCCACAATGGGGCATACCATCTTTACAATGTCGAACATCAGAAAGACGAGCCACGGGCTTGGAATGCGGAGCTGCTCCGCCCCTTTTATACTTAAGCGCTCATTCTATTGAGTTTTAATAAGAAATACCTTTGTAGTTTGTTTATTAGAGACAAGAGTTTTACAGTCTTCTAAAAATGATTGTCGCTGCTTATACTTGTGTCTGAAATCCCCCAGTGGGTGACTTAGCCGCGAATCCGTTTCGCCTAAGTTTATAAAATCCTACCAAGTGGAGAGCAAGCTTCTCACTCAGGGGCTTAGCCGCGAATCCGTTTCGCCTAAGTTTAAAAAAATCCCATCGAGTGGTGAGCAAGCCTCTCACTCAGGGGCTTAGCCGCGAATCCGTTTCGCCTAAGTTTATAAAATCCTACTGAGTGGTGAGCAAGCCTCTCACTCGGGGGCTTAGCTGCAGTCCAGTACTCGCCTAAGTTCAAAAAATCCTACCGAGTGGTGAGCAACCCTCCCACTCGGAGGCTTAGCTGTAGTCCAGTACTCGCCTAAGTTTGAAAAATCCTACCGAGTGGTGACAAAGCCTCCCACTCGGAGGCTTAGCTGCAGTCCA
>NC_057811.1:337659724-337660942 GCF_018294505.1 Triticum aestivum | reverse complement strand
TACTCGCCTAAGTTTGAAAATCCCATCAAGTGGTAAGCAAGCCACTCACTCGGAGGCTTAGCTGCAGTCCAGTACTCGCCTAAGTTTGAAAAATCCTACCGAGTGGTGAGCAAGCCTCTCAGCCGGAGGCTTAGCTGCAGTCCAGTACTCGCCTAAGTTTGAAAACTCCTACCGAGTGGTGAGCAAGCCTCACACTCGGGGGCTTAGCTGCAGTCCAGTACTCGCCTAAGTTTGAAAAATCCTACCTAGTGGTGAGCAAGCCTCTAACTCGGAGGCTTAGCTGCAGTCGAGTACTCGCCTAACTTTGGAAAATCCTACCGAGTGGTGAGTGATGGGGTTATGTACCTAGGGTAGGGTCATGGACCTGTTCCAAGTAACTTACCCTAGGACATCCCTAGAAGAGGTCGCCTTCCAGTCGACCAACGAGGATTCACTCGACTGGCCTGAAGGACTCGACCACGAAGACTCACTCGACCACCAGGAGGTCTAGAGGCACTCTGCACCGCAACGGCCTGTAATTAAGTAGACTTTATGATAGTAAAGGCACTTTATGTGGGGCGTTACCAGTAACGCCCCAGACTTAACTCACCTTAAACCCTCTCCTACGTGGGCTGGCTGGGGTCCTGGCGCACTCTATATAAGCCACCCCCCTCCACAGGCAGAGGGGTTCGGCACCTTGTAATCCATACATTCATAATCCACTCGACCACCTCCGGGCTCCGAGACGTAGGGCTGTTACTTCTTCCGAGAAGGGCCTGAACTCGTACATCCTTTGTGTTTACAACCTCTCCATAGCTAGGACCTTGCCTCTCCATACCTACCCCCACTCTACTGTCAGGCTTAGAACCACGACAGTTGGCGCCCACCGTGGGGCAGGTGTTTTAGCGATTTTGTGGAGAAGTTGCGATTCTTCCGAGTACTTTCATCATGGTGTCTGCTGGAATTTTGGTCGAGGGTCAAGAGATCCGTCTCGGCGCTCTCACCTTCATCGCCGACGACTCCGCATGGCTCCAGGAGGCTCCACTCGACGTAGATGCGCTCCCCGTCCGCGGTGCGACGCATTTTCGCGCATGTGTCCGCGGCGTTCTGCTGCGGCAACCATCGACCCAGTATCGGTCGGCTCCTCCATCTTCCACCCTCCCGGTCTCCCGCCAGCGCAAGCGCTCAGGCCGGTCGAGGCTTCAGCGATGGGTGAGTCACGCGGTGGCTCGCCAGTCG